>NC_046299.1:31154166-31457196 GCF_004115265.2 Rhinolophus ferrumequinum | reverse complement strand
CATCACCCACCTCTGCCCCTCTGTTCCTTTTCTGTCCCAAAACTCCAACCTCACTCCGTATCCAACTTCTATACTTATACACATGATGATTTAATTAGGAAAAATGCGACTTTTCCTTTTGCTTCTCTATCAAAGGTAGAGAATCAACCAACCCGAGTGCTTGAGCTCTTTATGATCTGCCTGAATAATTTTCTCAATCTTTCTGTGTGGGGAAGGTGAATAAATTATCTATTTTCTTCATCGTGTACAACACTTTATTCTTTTTAAAGCACTTTTGAGTGTGTTCATCTGAGCTGGTCTACACAACATCCCTTATGAAGTAAACCAGGATTGGAATTGGTATAAAAAATTCAGAATAAGAAAACCAAGGTACAGCAAAGCTGATGGTTATTCTAGGGCTAACAGAGGTGGAGAATCTAAACAATGGACTCAGCTTTGTTCTTTTGCTTCTTTGTAACATATAAGACCATAGAGAAGCCTATCCCTTGGGATGAGAAGCAAATCATAGAGGATTGGTAAACTGGTGGAGTGAGTCTAGGCCACAAACTCAGTTGTGGCTGTATTTTACTAGATTTACAAAACAGACTAGGAAATCAAATCTCTTACCACTAGTCAAAAATTGTTATGAAAAAAGAATTGAAAGCTGTCACTTGGAATTTCTTATGGTACTATTTTTCAAATTCCAGCCACAAAAGGTTCGGAAAATGTCATTTTTGAACAATTTGCATTTTCCTGTCTTAAGTAAAATCCAATACATCATAGGCCCAATGACATTTTAAGAGTTTCAAGTCTGTACTGGCTGTCATGACATGAATCATTCAAATGGAGGCCACTGTCCTGAGCAATGACTCAGAGTAAACAGCTTAAAGAGATAAAAACACATTTTCCCTTTATTTGGAGCCATCGTTCAAATGAAACAAACCCACCAAAGCCATGGCTACCTTGCAGAAGGCTGGATGCTTCTATTTTGTCCACAGCAGAAGCATATTCTTGAGGAACGCTCGTCACACAAAGAGCAGGGACTCTGAGTGTTAGCTCTTTGTCTACCACTAATAAAAAGTGTACCTCAGGCAGGTCTTTTCAATTTTTCTTGCCTCAGTTTCTTCATTTGTTAAATGAGAGAGACTACTTAGGTTTAGAGGTCCTTCTTGTTCTAAGAATTATTGATTTGGGCTCATTTTACTTCAGTGCCACATTTTTATTAATTACAGGTATTCTCTTAACCACTGAGAGAAGCTATGACACCAGGTACGGACACCTCAGAGCGTGGTAGATGGTGAGGAGTTGTTTCTCACCACCAATGGCTCCACTACCATTGTGGTCAAGAGAGATAGGACACAGTAATGACTGCGATCACTTGAATGGCAAATACTTTAATTTGCACAAGGATGTTTGTGTACCTTGCAGGGAGTCACTAGGTTCTTATTTACTTAGTGTCTCACCAGATGACATGCTTTGTCATGGCAAAGGAAAGTAAGATAGCCAATAGTTCTGTTGCCCATCTGTGTGTTTTGTCGTCATTCCTGGATCCTGATGTTACCCCTTACCCCTAAGATGAGAGGATAAATGAGGAAGTCAGACAGGATATAACTATTTTATCTGTGGCAGGGACACAGATCTGTCTGAGGGATGGGGTTGGTTTCTAACTGCTACAGGATGGGATGATAAAGAGAATATTCCTTTCAATCCAGGCACTCACCTGTCCTTGCAGATATGACTGAAGGACTATTTTGTTCAGGCCAATGTAGTTCCTCGATGAAGGCTTTGTTTGATAGACAACGTTTTCCTTAGGGTCAGATTTTTCTGGGGGAGGGGGTTGGGAGGTTTGAGAGTTCTGACTCTTTCAAATTCCCATTTTTACAATCAATAACATTCAAGTGCTTTAAAGATTTAAATTTTTCCATCAGGTGTATACTCATAACCTAATTTTCTTATAACCTAATGAAACCCATTGAATCTGAATAGTCACATAATTCTTGCCAATACACAATTTAAGCCATTGATTCCAAATAACTTGTTTATAACTGTGCAGCCCAGGCACTCAGGGGCCTTCTGAAACTATCACCTGAGAGGCATCAAAGGGTTTTCTGTCGGGGACATACCTATCCCCACAGGGGATTTGCCAGGGTTGCCCAGGATGGGCCGTTCTCGGGGTGCTTGCAGTGACTTTAGTCTCCAGGATTGAATGCAGCCAATGCTAAGAGAATCAGTTTGGACTGTATGTGTGGGGAGGGGAAGGGGTACGGTGAAGAGTCAGGAGTGGGCATGATGCTTTCAAGTGTTGTGTTCTTTAAAAATTGTGGTAAAATACATATAACATAAAATTTACCATTTTAACCATTTTAAAGTGTACAACTCAGTGGCATTAAGTACATTCGCATAATTAGGTAACTATTAACCACTGTCTATGTCATCCCAAATAGACACTCTGGACCCATTAAATAACAACTATTTCTTCCTCCTTCCAACCTTTGGTACCATCTACGTTTCTTACTAACTCTATGAACTTGGCTATTCTAGGTGCCTTACACAAGTGGAATCATACAACATTTGTCCTTTTTTGTCTGGCTTATTTCATTCACTAAGCATGTTTTTAAGATTCATTCCTGTTGTAGTATTCATCAGATTTTCACTCCTTTCTACGGCTGAATAATGTTTCATTGTATGGATATGCTGCCGTTGTTTACCCAGTCATCTACGGATGGGCAATTGAATCGTTTCCTTTGGCTGTTGTGAATAATGCTGCTTTAAACATTGGTGTACAAGTCTCTGTTCCAGTCCCTGTTTTCAATTCTTTTGAATACCCAAAAGTAGAATTGCTGGATCACATGGGAATTCTACGTTTAACTTTTTGAGGGACCACAAACTGTTTTCCACAGAGGTTGCACCATTCTATATTCTTATCAACAATGTATGAAGATACCAATTTCTCCACATTCTTGGCAACGCTTGTTATTTTCTGTTTTTTTTCTTTTATAATAACCATCTTAACGATATAAAGTGGTATCTCATTGTGGTAGTGCTGTATTTTTGATAGAGCAAGGAAAGCAAGGCATAGAAAAAATACCCTTGCTTGAAAATTTAACCACTGACTATATCCTAGAAGATGCAAGTTTTGCCTCGCAGCTCTAAGTTCCACTTAGAGAAAGTTACTTGACTTCTTTCTGACTAACCATTCTTCCCCAGTATGTGTGATCATAAAGCTCAAATTAAATAAATCACCCGGCAAAAACTGCCTGCATCAGGCTACATTTTGAACACATGCTGAATTGAGGGCCAGGATTCTTGCTGCTGTATTCACATTTAGCAAATTATAGGTGTGGCACAATTTGGTTAGACCTAGAGTGTAATAGACTCTATTTTTTGAAATAATAAATATAACAACTCTTGACTAAAACCTGTTGCTTAAAAGACATTCCACTCAAATTATTGGTCAATTTATTTCTTGAAGCTATAAGTCTGAGTTTCTCAAGCTAATCTTTTAGATAAGAAGGAGGTGGAACTTAGTCATTGCTATTCTATAGAGATGTATTCATTTTATGCAGAAATCTATTGGGAGTCATATAGGATTATATGCCATTTTTATTGACCTTCCATCGGCTTTTGGTTTGTGAACAAAAAGTTGGTTAAATCAATTTAAAATACCTTCCATTCCCTCTCTCTTAACACTCAACTATTGATGCTTATACAGACTCTGGAACATAATATTCCACAAGAGTGAGCAGGGGTGCCCCTTAATCAAATAAACAGGTTTTTCCAGAGGCCTAAAGCATTGTTGTGTCCTGACTTTTCTTCACTTTAATTAGCTTCTTATCATCTGATAACACACTGGGATGAACACTCTTTTTTTGTAAGGCTGCTGTGTTTTCAATATCATAATCTAGGAGAGATCTAGACAATTTGACATGCTATCGAATTATTTCAGAAGAGAAAGACTGCCGTACCAACTGGGTATACTAAAATGAAGAACAGTTTTGCAGAGAGCAAAGAATTTTTAATTAGTTCATATTTAATAATTTCACATAGCTAGTCCCTTCACTCTGTGCTCTTGGCATATGTTTTTCATCAAGGAAATACCATACCTCAAAATTATACATTCCCTGCGTGATATTTTAAATGGTAGAACAATCATTCGGATTCAGTTGCCTATGAAATACTCTGGTCTAAAGCAATTTTGACGATTCTACTTGGACCCTTCTGGATTAAGGTACAGTGATGCAGGTAACAAAGATGAATAAAATCTCAAATTTTCCCCCTGTATATTGCCTGAATCCCGTCTCAGAATGAAGGTGAGATGTATATCCATGTTAGGCTTCTCAAATTTCATAAAAGGATGTCAACTGATCCCTTAGCTCAGCTGCCAGTTAAAATATACCATTTCAAATTTAAGTAACAAACGGAAAGTGCCCCAAACCAGATAATTGCCAAGGATTACAAATCTGAATTCTCTTCTGCTCTATTCAAATTCTTAGTTAAGAGAAAAAGATTATAGAAAAGAGCTTATAAGACAGACACTCTATCAAGGCCTCCAGTTAAGTGTTTCCTAACTTTTCTTAACAAAGTAGATAGTAAAATTAGTATTTATTAAAAATGAGAGTGTTGATATTTAACAAGTGATACAGCACTGGCACTGACCAGTCAAAATGGATGGTGGCCACAAACAACCATATCATGTTGATTCCATCTTTGAAGATGAGGTTCTTTTCTACATCCCAAGTCACGTGGAGCCTCTTGCCCACCATCACCCCATGATAATAACTGTACTTTCACTATCTATTGTCAAACAGAGAATGAGAAAATAAGCTTCCATGAATCCTGTACCAAATTTAAATTAAATGTGTTTTATAATCACAATGACAGCTATACATATTTGAATTTTTTTTATATGGATTGATGAGTGAGACAATTATTTATGGGATAAATTTATGACGCACTATTTCTGGAACCCTTGCAAAAACTTCAAGTTTCCCTGGGGATTTGTTGTGCATGAGTTAATAGTCATAGAGAAACCAAAGTAAATTATGCTGTGTAATCACTAGATGGAAATAAAAAATGTCTACTGAGGAGAGTTGAGGGTCTCATTCATTACATCACATAGTCCCAGACTGCTTCAGCAAAACGTTTGTCTTTATTAATGAAAAGCTGTCAATTTTCTTCTGGGCAAGCAGTTTGATTTTATCTCTGGAAGAAGAATTATATGATGAACTAGGAAAAAAAACAACATTGACTTGGAATATTTAGAAGCAAATGTACCACTTTTCTATGGCCAGGAAATAATACTTTATGATGGGTGTTTTATATCAGCCTCGTTTCCTTACAATTGCGTATCTTTATCATCTACCTCTATTATCATCTACCTTTTATTTGCTATCTTATGTATTTTGTATCTTTGAAAAGGAATGGAAATCTTTTCCGGAATATAGCTGGATATCAACAAACAAAATTAAATGACTGCTGTCAGTAGAGTGGAAAGTCAACATAAGCAAAGGGACAGAGTTTTGGGGTATTTGTTGTTGTTGATTCTTTGTATAAGGTCTATGCCCATTTTAATATTGTGTTAAGATTTCTCTAAAAATCCTATAAGCTTCTGCTTCATTTACAAGGTTGATAAGTGTGGTTTAACTGGGAAAATTATGGAATGAGAGGAAATTCTGGGCTTTAATTTTCAACTTTGGTATTAACTAACTGTATTATCTTGATCAAGGCTGTTGGGAACTGCTTCTCTTGTTCTAAAAGTCAAGTGTTGATCAGTTCCGAAAACAGAACTCAATGCCTTCAGGGGCCCGAGGAACTCTGCCAGGAAGTGAGTGTGTAAAGTGCAGGGTGTGAGACAAAGACAGTGGTGGGTACGTGGGGAATTGGAGAGCACCTACCCCAAGTGAGGCCTGCCAACCTTTTAAATACTCTGTGCCAACAGGGTGAAGGGGGCTCAAATTTGCCCAGAGTCTGCTAGATGGGTTTTTTCCTTTTTCTTTGTTTCTTTGTGTAAACCCTGGTCCCAATGATCCTGCAGGACCTGCTGCTCTCACAATCCATGGTGATAACTCTATTGTTTAGTGCAGTCCACCTCTTTCAGACTGGGCAAGTGTAAAGAATGAAATGACAGCCAGAGTATCAGCTGCAGGGAGGCGATTGCAAGCAGGGAGACAGGAGAAATCTTTTAAGGATTTATTGACAGCCTCTGGCACCAGGGCAGAGCTGCAGCTGGTTGAGGAATGACAGCAGCTAACAGAATGACCTGATGGGCTGCTGTGAGGGGTGGACTGTCCCTTCTGAGTTCTGACTTTGGACTGACCATGAATCTAAGAAGCAGAATCCCAAATAGTGACAGGCGGTAATAAATAACTTTTTCTCAGCTTCTCTTTCTTCCCTCCCCTAGACCCTTAGGCATTCAGCCTACTTTTTGTTCCTTTTAACAGCTTTCTCATTATATTCTACCCATTACTCAAGCGCAGTTCAAATACCAGTTCCTGCTTAAAGCCCTATATTGTCTCCTTAGTTGAAAGTCTCATCTCACTCTTGCAGTGTTTGGTTTATATTTCACTGAATGCAGATTGCATTCTACCAGGTGCTGGTATTATTATATACATGTCTGCTATCTCCTGCTGGAACATAAGCTTTGTGAAAGGAGGGATCATACTTTCTCTGTTTTTCTAATTTCCTCTCAGTGCCTAGAACAGTGTCTTGCCCAAAGTAGGTGATCAGTAAATGAGGTATGAAAGTCTAATGTATAGGTTCTATGGCCAGAAATTCAGACTCAATCTTGGATGCTGAATCTACTAGCTATGTGACTTTTTGATGAATTATCAACCTCTCAGTGTTTATTATTAGTTAGTTGTTTTTAGAATTATATATGATAAAATCATGCACAATTTTCAGTGTAAGTAATACCTGGTGTCTGGTAAGCATTGAATAAATGTTATAAAGCTATGTTGCTTCGTGTTGCATTATATGTGCACTGTCGCCACATTCCTTTCTTCACCATATAAAAAATAAGTTTATATGTTGATAACAAACAGGGCTTTGTGAATGACAGCTTTATGATGGACCAGAAATATACAGACCAAAATTAAGAAAAAAAAAAAGGATTCTGCATCTTAGATTTAGAGGCGTGTAGAGAAAAGGTGACTGATGTTGGAAAGCAGCAATTGCAAACTAATTATAAAGAGAAAGCCTGAGGTAAACAGAATAAATTTAATTAAGAGGGGCAGTTGTAATGGCTGTCCAGAATGACATACGAGTATTTGTTTTTTCAAAGAAAAATAAAGGGGATGGGGGTGGGGCATGGGAGAGGAGTCAAGTAGAGATTAGGCAAAAACTGAGAAAAATTCAGAGAGACAATCCTCTTGTGGCATGTATCCCAGGACTAGAGTGTGGGGAATCCTTCTATGGACACCTGGGGTTGAGCAACCCACTGAGAGGCCTGGGGCTGTGCAAGGGGGGTTGGGATGGGGGCGACTCCCACCAGTTCTCACCAGAGGGTCAGGCATTGTCAGAGCTCAGGAAAGACAGGTCCTGTCTTCTCTGGGGATGAGAAAACCCCAAACTAAAAGTCTGACTCATCTGTTAAAGCATGCCAAGTGCAAGGTGGTGACTGAGCTATGGACCCACAATTCCCCTCCTTCCCTAGAGCCAGGAATGTAAAAATCCTTATAATGTTTGCGAGTTGATCTTGATTTTTAAAGCACCTGTGACATGAATGAATCAATGTTGCCATAATGGAGGGATTTGGGAGTCGATAAAGATTCATGTGAAGCCAAATAATTCGAAGGTTGCTTGCTGAGCATGGAATTAAACTATAATATTTCATTAATTCTAAAATGCATACATTATCGCATTTTAATATCTCCAAATTAAATTCATTAGACAATGGCATCTTATAATTGTGTTCACCAAGCAGCAATCGAGAGTTGGTTTGTTAAAATCTGCATATGCATAAAACCAAAAGTAGCAGCATCAAAATTTACAAAATGGGTCAGCACCTTGCGAGATTATCCAGAGGCAAATGTGAGTAACTCTTTTAAGAAACGTGAAAGGCAAGGGAAGTAAAAGCTAAAATAAATGAATGGGACTATATCAAACTTAAAAGCTTCTGCACAGCAAAGGAAACCATCAACAAAATAAAGAGGCAACCAACTGAATGGGAGAAGATTTTTGCAAACAGTGCCTCTGATAAGGGGTTAGTATCCAAAATATACAAGGAACTCATGAAACTCAACAACAAAAAAACAAACAAGCCAATTGAAAAATGGGCAGAGGACCTGAAGAGACATTTCTCCAAAGAGGACATACAAATGGCAAATAGACATATGAAAAAATGCTCAACATCACTAATCATCAAAGAAATGCAAATAAAAACCACAATGAGATATCACCTCATCCCAGTTAGAATGGCAATCATCAATAAGACAAATAGTAACAAGTGTTGGAGAGGCTGTGGAGAGAAAGGAACCCTCATACACTGTTGGTGGGAATGCAGACTGGTGCAGCCGCTATGGAAGGCAGTGTGGAGGTTCCTCAAAAAATTACAAATAGAATTACCATATGACCCAGCAATCCCTCTCTTGGGTATCTACCAAAAAAAAATCTGAAAACATTTATACATAAAGACAAGTGTGCTCCAATGTTCATTGCAGCTTTGTTTACGTTGGCCAAGACATGGAAACAAGCAAAATGTCCTTCGATAGATGAATGGATAAAGAAGTTGTGGGATATATACACAATGGAATACTATTCGGCAGTTAAGAAAAGATGAAATAGGACCATTTGTGGCAACATGGATGGATCTTGAGATTATAATACTAAGCGAAATAAATCAGATAGAAAAAGCAGAGAACCATATGATTTCACTGATATGCAGTATATAAACCGAAAACAACAAAAGAACAAGACAAACAAATGAGAAACAAAAACTTATAGACACAGACAATAGTTTAGTGGTTACCAGAGGGTAAGGGGGGAGGGAGGTGGTAGATGAGGGTAAAGGGGATCAAATATATGGTGATGGAAGGAGAACTGACTCTGGACAGTGAACACACAATGTGATTTATAGATGATGTAATACAGAACTGTATATCTGAAATCTATGTAACTTCACTAACAGTTGTCACCCCAATAAACTTTAATTAGCAAAAACAACAAAAAGAAACATGAACTCACAATGATCTTGATGACACAGGGGATTGAAAAGAAGAGCATCAGGGACTCTTAGGCAAAAAGGGCTTAGGAAGAATCAGATTTGTATAGTGAAAAAATTTCAAAGTAAATATTTCATTTGTATTTTTCAGTTTCCATATGCACAAGATAAAAATACCTAAATTGGTCTCTATCAGCTAAGACTCAACAAAAACCTATTCACACTTGTGGTAGGGAAACATAGGGCAGTGGGATAGTTCTGTGACCTGGACTTCACTGGGCCAAAGGGCAGGGGGTACAACTAGAAGCCAGAGGGAAAGTTATGAGATACGGTCTAAGGTGGTAACTATAAGAGGAGGAAGGATACAAGCAGCCAGTGACCCTGCAGGGAGGGAGCTGGGGCAGTCAATACCCCCATCTCTCTCTCTCGTTCTGGGATCTCCTGCAGGGCTCCACATTGGTCAAAGCCAGTTGGAAACCAGAAGTAAGAGGATCCATTTATGTAATCTACCAGTTCTCAAGCTTGGTCTCAGAACTCCATTAAACTCCTAATCCATGGTTTCTAAGAGCTTGCAGTAGAGAAGAAAGGAGAAGTCAACTGCACCAGTAACAGAAACTCAAAAACTATAGCAGAGTGTAATTGCAGCTTATTTTTCCTTCTTTAGCGGTACATATGCGAAATAAAGTACATCTTTGAACTGATTCTTTGAGGCTTAGATTCTGTGATGTACGACAAGAAGAGAGTATCAAATGAATTTATATTGGAGTGAACTGATACATCTCTTCCCATGAGAGGGTGGAACTGCCCCTTGGACCAGACAGTTCAGGGTCTTTGGGACAGATTTCCCAAAGACATCTGTATATTCTGTATATGTATTTTAGAAACACTTTGTTTTCTAATTTTCCATTGCTAACGAATCTCCCTTCTGAGAGACACATTTTGTCTTTTAAACTTATGAATGCACAAATGAATGGGTGGATGGATAAGTATTAACGGCCTAGAAGCAGTTGTGCCTGCTTTAAGGGACTTTGCCTATCCACTCTGATGGGATGAATTTATACTTTAATGTTCACAGAGCAGTTTTATTTTATTTCCAGTTTTCTTTCATCTTTGGAGAGGAAGGATCGTCTTACTTTCACCTCTGTACACCTTGCCTTATATATTAATAGACTTACTGAGGAAATGGGACTGGCCAATACAACCCAGGGTCTTCAGCCACTCTCCCACATAGGCCCCGCCAGGCTTCTCCAGTCATGGTTCAAGAGAAAGGTTAGTGTCGTCTGCAAACTGCCATCCCTTGAGTTTGTATTTGCAACGGAAATGGTAACCTAAGAGCTATTCTTCGAGGGGATTAGAGCTTCAGCTGATATTGGACTCTTCCTTGTTTCTATAAATTTTTAACAGCCTGAAATGGCATTACACTCTGTGGAGAGCACAATATAATGCCACTAACCCTGTTGATCTTACATTGCTTTACAGAGGCAAGGATAGCAATAAATCCTTTTATGGGTAAATCAGGAGAGAGGTTAGCCATTGCTCTGCAAGGACACATCTTATTACTAGAGTTGGCTGATATAAGGTAGAACTCAAGTATGAAATTTGAAATGTCTTTTTTTTCTTCCTCCTGTTAGTCCACTATCTATCTATCTATCTATCTATCTATCTATCTATCTATCTATCTATCTATCTATCTATTTATCTATCTATCATCTACCTATTATCTTTCTTTCATCCATTTACCTATCTGTCAACTTGCAAAATTTCAGTGTCCGGCCATCCTGCCATTCTAGGATACATTCCTGCACAGCATTGTGACAAATACTTTTTGAGGGATTATAGTACGACCTGATCCTTGGTTTCCAAGAGCTTTCAGTCTAGTGGAAGATATATGTCAAGTGCACAGGTTACAGAAACTCAACACTTAATTTGATAGACTTGGTTACAGGCCAGGGCTTGGCAGTTAGATTGGATTCTATGCGGTCTTTACACTTTCTACCTGTACATCTCCAGGCAGATCCTTTGCCCTCTCTGAACCTCGGTTTCCTCATCTTCAACACCAATCAACCACATAGGCTGTTATGATGATTACGTGAAGCATAAAGTATTCAGGGCAATGCTATTTATTGTCATAATTAACATTATAGTGCTCAAAGAGATGTATAAACACTAACCAAGCTGACCCTTAAATTATTGTTGACAGCAAATTTGCCCCATTACCAATAAAATGCATCAGGTTTGGTTTTCCTTTGTGTGTACGTCAGGACAAGCTGCTTTTAGAAATAAATCTAGCCAAGAGTCCCTGAGCAGTCACCAACATTATACATATGGTAAACTTGTTTCTTTGCACAGGTGATACAGCTATGACAGAGAAAATATACTCCTGAATTGTCTTTCCTGTGCTAGAAAATACGTTGCAGTAAACCGCCTGCACTGTTTCAGCTAATCCCTACTCTTATAAGCAACGATATCCAAATCTGCTACCTTCTTAGAGCTATAACTTCCAGACCAAACATGATCATGTCTACTATAGGTTGTCCTATTTGCTGTGCCAAGTCCCACACAAGTGAAGCCCACTGCCTTCAGCCATTTGCAGGTTTGGCCATTACCTATGCTCAGTTTTTTTCCATCTGCTATTATACTGGGGTGAGTTCCCTCACTTTCCACAATTACAGGCCCGTCTCTCCGCTCCCGCACCATGCCAACACTGCCATCAGTGATCATTTGGATTATGGGTAAAGAACGTGTCACAGTTTCCAGAACTTCAGAGGAGCAGAGGAGACCAATCTATTTTGTGACTGTGGCAATCTGGAGTTCCCACTGAAACAGAGGCACAATAGAGGAGAATATAAGCTGCCTAGAATCGGAACCTCAGAATGCCTTCTGGCCCCAGTTCCGATTTACACTGAACAAATTACTGAGACTCTGGGGGTCTCAGTTTATCCATCTGTATAGTAAATGTATTGTGCTAAAAAGATCTCTCAGGTTATTTCGTTCATCCATTTAACATTTATAAAATGCCCACTCTGTATAATGTACTGTGCAGAATATGAGACACATTTCTATAAGAAGCCACACACACTCCCACACACACACACATGCATGCACGCACTCGCACACTTGCGCATGCACGCACCATGGCTCAGAATGTGATAAAAGCCACAATACAGATGTAAAGGGGGCTGCAGCCGGCCTGTTCTGGATCTTTAAGCTACTTCTTTCTAACCAGAAGGCCAGATCTGTGATTTGTCTCTTCAAGTTCACTCACACATCATGGAGCATCACCTCTTGAAATATTCTCATTTTCTCATCTCCTCTGGAGAATGAGGCAAACGAATGTAGTCGCCATTTCAAAGAATATTATTTTAGAGAGGAAGTAGAGAAGATTAAAGAAGAAAATCCAAGGGGATACAGAGTTCAGTTGTCAGATATCGATTAGCTTACTTGTCTCCAAAACTCATTGTGAGCTGGCCAGTGAAGATACCCTTGTCTCCTTTTGATAGAGAAGGAACCAAGACCCCCAGAGGCAGAAGCACTTACTGGTGGAAAGATCAGGGTGAAATGCTCACTGCAGTCCTGTGAATGTGATGCACAGACAAGTAACTGCTCCGCTAATTCTCCAAACTCAAAACTCACCTTTGCCATTAATACTTTTTTCTCCCAATCTATAACATATCTAGTGGAGGAGATAATGTATGGTGACACCATTTTTTTGGGATAACAATCCCCATTGGAGTTCAGGTTTGAGTGCTTAGAATGAGCTCAGCCAGATAATATTTCCTCCTGCAGGTAGGTGGCAGAGGAGGCAAATTTGTCTGAGAATGGAAATAAAATGTAAAAGGAGGAGGAGCCTGGATTGGGACGTCCTGTTTGGCCAACCTACATTTATTGTGCACCTACATTGCAGAGTCCACTGCGAAGTACTAAAGACTTGAATAAGACATGATCGCTACATCTTTCAGAGTTTCCATTTAGAAAAGTCATAAAAAGACTTTTCCCTTTTATGACAAGAAATATTATGCAAATAGTAGTAGAGTAAAAAAACATAAAGAGGAAAGTACAACTTTGTTAAAGAAGCTCTACGTTGCTTATCCTCTCATGATTTAATGCATTGCTTAGTTCTAGCTCTTTGGACAACTCCTCTGACATTGAGGAAACCAGACTTTGCTAACAATAAACCCTAGATAAACAAACCAAACAAAACATACAACAACAAAATCCAAATCTTAGGCCCAGCCATCTCTGAAAGAAAGAAATGCCCACTTCTTTTTCTATTGAGTGATACTTCTGGAGGAACTCTAATACTTTCTCTTTAGAGCAAGTTGTTTTTGTTCCATTCCTTTGAATAACCAAAGGAAAGCCATTGAAACTATTTACAACTTTAAACTTATATAAAGATGACACAGCTTGTGAAAGATATTTATAACGTCTAATTACATGTTGAATTATTAAAAGGCAAGGAATGGGGGACAAAAATACTGGTGAACTCTTATTCATGCACCCAAACCCAGCAAAATTGGTGTCTCCTCAGTGAAGATTTTGCTGTCTTTTTAATTTAGTCCTCCTCTCTTCTGGGCACACTGTACATTCTGCCACCACATACACTTATCTTAAGCTTTTCTAACTAATTTTTAAAAATCTGCACACATTGCTCACCAAATTGAGCTCTTGGAGGTCATGATCAGATAAATAGTCATCTTGATTGTACAGTGCTAAATGCAGTATTCACTTATTATCTGTTGAAGAAATGAATTTATAAATAGAAAAATGGGTGAAAATAAAGAACTAGACTGCACCACCATTTTTGAGACACGTGGAGGTAGCCATGCATAGATTGAGACATGATGGAAAGCTCAGTGACATAGCTTTTGTGACACATCAGCTGCAACAGGTTTTAGAGCCATATTTGAGTTCATATCTGACGTTGTCACATATTAGCAAATAACACCTTTGAGCTTGTTTACTCACATAAAATGGAAAAAATAATGGTTCACAGAACTGTTACCAGCTTAAATAGCTAATAAACAGCTTTAAGTGATACATTTCAACATAACATACACATAAGGGATGATTACTACTATTATGTCTGTGACAAACCATTTTCTCTTCTAAATGATATTGGATAGCTTTATAGCCAGCAAAATTAGCAAACAAATCAATTGTAGTTTATTCTTTTGTAACATGTGGAAACAAATGTAACGCAGTTTTTTCTTGTATTAGGTTGGTGCAAATGTAATTGCGATTTAAAAGGTTAAAAATAATTGTAAAAACTGCAATAATATTTGCACCAACCTAATATCACCTTGGTTTTGCTACCAAGGAAGTAAAGGCAATTTTAGAGGTGAAAAATGGGTTCGTTGAAGGAAAAACTTTATTTGCATTTGTGATTTATGTTTATGATTTTTCTTTTATGAACAATTTGGAAATGAAAAGGGCTTATTTCATGCACTGGTTATTTTTACACTACACTGAAGAAAAGTATTGCCATGAAGATCCTGCATTGTGCTATCCATCTCGTAGCTTGTAGATGTTTTGTTTTTTGTTTTTTTTAAGATTTATAAATTAAGTTTAATTTTGTGGAATATAATTTGAAGATGACTTTAAGTTGAAATTGAGGTCTGTGAGATTTTGAAAATAGAGAACTCTTTTGGCAAAGAGAGAATGTTCAAAATATGTTTGTGGTTTGGCAAGTTGGTTATGGGATGATTCAAAAACTGGCTAAAACATCAGAGGACTGATTATCTCAGTTAAATTGGCCCTGTTACCCATGGCTGTGCAGTCAGTCTCCTCTGTCTAGCTTAGTCCTGGGTCATCGTAGCTGCATAATAGGCTGTTGGGATGGAATGTACGTGGATGAACAAATGTCTCATCAAATAGCTAAGACGATAGAACTTATGGACTTTGGGGTCAGACACCAGATCTTATCATAAGTAAAAGACCATAAAGCAGTAAGGAGCAACACAATCTTCACCTGCTGGATTCACCTCAATTCCTTAAAGTTATTTTACTTGAGGACGTGCAGCTTGCACAACGCATGCTTTAAAAACGTACTGCGATTTTATCACACCTAGTCCTGTCTTAAGCTGTAGCCAAGAGGATTTATCCTTATTTACGTTGGCGGAATGAGATTTTTCTTTTCAAGTGCTTGGGAGCTCTCCATGGTGCCCCGTGGAGGCTTCCAGACGAAGCCTTCTCTTTTTTAATCCTTTCCTTTTCTTAAACAGAATCGCCTCTTGTCATTTCTTCCTTTTTACTGTTAAAAAAAAAAAAAATCAGAAGAAAAGAAGTAGAAGAAGCAGAAGGAATCTAGTTGGAGACTGCAGCCTAGGTGTTCCAGAAGATGACGACTATAACTGGTTGTTGAAAACGGCATGCTGTCATTTTCCCCACAGATTGAAAATTGACTTTTCCTCTCAACATTTTCCTCTGTGGTTGGAGAAATTAACAAATTGATTGTAATGAAATGACCGTTTAAACATGTTCAAGTACTAGCTTCAAAGAGAAGCAAAAGTGTTGTGAAGCATCTCTCTCCTGAACCAAAATCTTGCATAATCTAAATGGTGCAGTGTGTGAGTGCCCATGTTTCAATATGAAATCATTCAAAAGGGGTTTGCAATATAAATTTTTCTCATCTAGAAATCTCACACATGACTTAGCATGAATTGTAGCCTATTGTGATGACAATTCATAAGTGAAATATTCTCGATTGTGTTAGACTGTTGTTAACTGATTGGGGAAATTTGAAAAAGATCGCATGGCAGTGCCATATGTAACTACTCAGGAAGAAGAAAGAGGTTTCTAAGGAAATGAGCTTTATTCTCAACCACTCTGGTGAGCTTTGGAACATTCAAGTATCCTTTAGTTGTTATTGGAATATTGCGGCAAGATGAGTGACACATGTTAGAATGAGGAAATAGTGTCAATGAATACAAATAACTAGACTATGCCTATGAGCAGTCTCATATTTCACTGAGACCAGCTTTCTATAGGAAAATTTAGCAATACTTTGAGAAAAAATTAAAATGTGTCTATCCTTTGACCCCTCAATTCCATTTATAAAAATGTATCCTAATAGGATTTAGGATGCCTGTGAAGACTCACTTACAACAATGTTCATTGTAGAATTATTTATGATAGAGAAAAATTGGAAGCAATCCAAGTATCCAACAATAGGGTGCTGGTTAAATAAATCATAGGATAAATTCCTATACTCCTATACCATTCACCTTGAAATATATTGTTAATGAAAAAATATTTACAAAACAGGTAGGTATAATTCTTTATTTTTTGCAATAAAAGCATATGAAAAAACTAGAAAATATATTTTCAAAGGTTACTAATAATGGTTATCTTACAATTCATGAGGTTACAAGTGTTTCCTTTTTATTTTTTTGCTTCTTGGTATTCTCTACTGTTTCTACAATGAACATGTGTTATCTGTAGAATAAAGTTGCCCCTTGGCTCATACACCTCCACTCTGAGATGGCTCAGAGCCTCTCGGTCCACCTCAAAGGGTAAGCCACAGTGGCCACCCTGGGAATAACCTGAATCTTTATTCTAGAATGTGGAATTGGAAGCTCTTTAGAATACAAAGATTTTGCAGTTGTAATATCTTAACAATTTCTCATTTCACAATGCCTTCTTGTTTTTTAAAAATGCATTTCTTCAAAGTACTATATGGTACCCATAAATACTTTAAATTAAAAAATATATATATTATTTGAGTATCTCTTGTTGTAACTGTTTACATAATTGGAAATATCCAGGGCTTAGAATTGCTTCCTCAGAGAGTAGATTTGTTTTAGCATCTACTTCATAGATTTGAATCACTTTGGGATGAATACTGGGTAGTGATCCTTAGAATTCTTTTCAGAGGATTATTACAGAACCGAAATATAGTCAAAAAGGAACATCAAAGGGACTCCAGTAAGGAAAAAGGTCCTCCATCGTCCTTCCTGTTTGGTACCCCTTGTCCTTAAGTTCTGCAAATGGGACCAGCAGATACTCTCCCTACCTTCATTATGCATGGAGTCCATGAGTCATGAACTGGGTCAAAGAGCAAATAGCTATGTATTTTGGGTTATAATGGGAAAAAAACCCCATCCTTTGGGTATACCACTTTTATAATTTTTCCAAACAATATTATTCTCAACCATTTCTGTGGCTGACGCCCACATTGTACACCCAGGTTTCCTACTGCCATTGCATCCTAATGCTTATCAACCCTAACTCCATCGATGCTTCTACCCTTATTACTGAATTCGCATTGACTTTTTGGCTAGGTCCCCAGAGGGGAGAAAACCTGGAATTAAGGTGATTAAGGTCTGGAGCAACAATTTCCATGGAGATTCAGATAAAGTACTTTGCTTTGGTGTGAAGTGTTTGGCTTGGTTCATTTAGTCTCTGGGTATGGTTCATGCTAAATGAGTAAATCCCAGATTTTCGTTTACCCAGAATTATGTAGATTTTGCCTTGGACAATCAACTCATTTACCAATTTATTGTTCCAATAGAAATGTACTGAGCTGAGGGTATCCCACAGTAAGAGTGCTTCCAAAGTTCCTAAGCTATTGCAATAAATTTCCCATCACATCTCCTTTTAAACATGTTTAACCTTCCCAAATTCCCATCCTCCCACACAGGCAAAGTTAGAGGATTTTCCACTATGATAATACATTATCTTGTAGAGTCTTTATAGCACTCATGATTATTTGGTAACTGTTAGTTCTGTCTGTTTTCTCTTGGTAGATTTCAACCTCCTTGAAGGCCAAGACTACGACTTATGCAGCTTTCCATATCCAAATCCTATGTCTGCCATAACATAGGCAATCAATGCATTAAATACATATAGAATGAATGTAGAAATAACTGTAAAAATTGGGTATTCCACCTGTGAAGAAACACCGTAGCATGGAATGTCCATTTATTGTTAACAATAACCTTATGTCTGGACTGGTGGTGATAAAAGATGAGAAGGGAAAGCAATGATATTCTATAGTGCCTGTTTAATGATATATAAGGCTGGAAGAAAATCAGGAGTTTTTTTCTCTATTGTGCAAGTCAGTTTGATAAAGTGGATGCTTTACAACTGTTTGGCTTTTGGAGCATTTTTATGCATATGCAGTTAGTGCTCAATCTTGTCAGATAAAATTTTTTCAATAAAATTGCAGCTAACTTCTGCAAAAAGCTGATATCATTCTGCCACTCAGAAATCTTACACTGTATCAAAGTCATTGCACCAAATATCAGCCAGCATCCCCAAGCTTGTCTCCAGCAATGAGCAGTCAGTATAGCAACAGATTTCATTTCAAAACCGCAGTGTAATTGCAGTTTTCTTAGGCACTAGATAAAACACTGTTTGAATGTATCATTACTAAAAACAAAACAAAACAAAAAACTTCTTTTGTGTTTTTTTTCCCCTTCTACTCATATTTATTTATTTCTACAACCTAAGGAGCTCTAGTCATCCCACATAATTACATAATTTAGGGGGCAAATGTCTCATAATGACAGAATCAAGGAACTCCTAGAAGTAGCCAGAAATCCATAGGATAAAACACATTGGGTTAAAAGTCTTGTCTTTAGCTCTAGGAGTTGGAGAGTATAAGCTAGACAGTTCAGTAGCAAAACTATGGTAAGTATAAATTAAGTGTGGGACAAGGTGCTAGATTCCTGGTGGGTGTTGGAGATAGAAAGAGGAAGGAGTTGGAGTGGCTTTTCTTCAGAGGCTCACAGTCTAGTAGGGAAAACAAACAATACGACAAATTATGAAAACACCTACATGGGGCTTTGGGATCCTAGAGGAGGGTCATTGATTCTTCCACACCTTCTTTTGCAGTTATATGTGTTTGGGGATTTTATCGCTTTATAACCAAAGAGCCCTGGCGAGTATAATCTTTTGGTCCTAATACTCAATTCCCTATTCTCTGGTTTTGAAACTGGTCATTTGGCTCATCTGGTTACACACTCCTGGATCCTTCAGTCCAGGTTTCTTGTCTCCCCTTCCTGGGTCCAAACCACAAAACCCAGTCACAGAATTCTGTTGGGAAGCTGCTGAATGTACCTGCCAGCCCAGGATTTAGGTCTCTATTGTTTCCAAAGGTCAGCAGATTTATTGTGGTGTCATGGACCCCAAGGGGACACTTAGCCTTCTCTGCTTGCCATTTTAAGGGGTTATTAGAGCAGATTAGGTCCAGTGTAATGGAAATATAATTAAGTATTTTATATGTATTTAATGAGCATACTTAGCAACTTCCGGGTGTCAGGCCCTGTGCTAGAAACTGGAAATGCAAAAATGCTCTCATGTAATTGATAGTCAAACAGGGGAGGCTGACATGAAACCAAATAGTTACACTGCACTGTCATCGAAGATAAACAGAGGCTTTGAGGGGGCAGAGAGTTACCTCGAGAATTGAAGAAACCTCCACAGAAGAGGTAACATTTCAGCCAGGTCTTAAAAGATTGGTACTTCATCAAGGAATATGGGACAGACTGTTCAAAGGAATTGGTGTGGGAAACAATGCAGTGTGACTGGGGAATAATTTTGGTGCAGCTTCGGTAGGAGGAAAGAAGCATTGACAAGTTCTGCTTGAGATGTAAACGGGTTCTTCTCCTTCTGCTTGTGCATTTCCTGTTGTGTTTCTCTTCTTAGAAAAGAATCTCCATTTCCTCTCTTCCTGCCAGCGGCCAGATTTTTAATAACTCACTACTCTCAAAATGTTAATTTCAACATGTTTTGGGGGAAAAAATGTTACATTTTGACCCTGACTATGGATGCTAAATTTATTCGGTGGTATTCAATTGATCTGAAAGAATTAATATAATTTTTTAAAGTGGCATTTGCTCTCCAAGTGCATTAACTGAGTCATTATGCATCTGATTGATAGTTTTACCATCAATCAAAATGGAGTCCTGCAGCCCAGAAACCACTGCTCTAAGTAACGTACTTCACACCGGTACGATGGTCTCAACTGCTAATAATCATGGAGGGAGACTTTGTGTTCTTAAACTGAAATACATGATGAGTAAGAGGACTCTTAGTATAAGCATTTACATTTTTGTAATTTCAATTTTTCAAGATTAAAGATGAACAAATTGGAGAGAGATGGACTAAACCAGTATTCTCAGGCCGATGTACATCAGAATGACACACAAAACTTGTTAAAAGGGAGATGGATCTGGAAATCAAAAAAATTTTTTTTTAATTCCACAGATGAGTTTGGTGCACAGTCAGGTTTGTAAAGTCCAGGATCCAATGATCTCTTGTGGATGTCCAGTCATAAGATTTTTAGGCGATGTTCTGGGTGAATAATTAAATGATGTTAAAAAAAATCCACCTATTCAAGATTGAATTGTATATGGAAAGAATTTGTTGGACTAGAATGCCCAAGTGTTTTGGGAATTGTGAAAGGTTGTTTTGAAAAACATACTTTGAATGCTAATCATTCTGCTAGTCCAATATAGCAATATAGATGCAATATATATATATATTTATATATATATATATATACACATACATATATATACATATATGTATATATACATATATATATATATATATATATATGTATGTGTATATATATATATTTCAGAACAACAGAGCATGTATCCAGAGTTCACCTGTTGTTTTTGTTCTTCTCATTTCTATTAGTAATATCTCTGCCTCTTATGGTAACTAATTCATAAATGTCTCCCACCCCCAGGGCAAACATGGTAGGAAAGTACTATTAGGAGTACAGAGTTATCTTCTCTTGGTGGAAACAGGTATCTTCAAGCTGTACAGCATCTCTAAGATTTTGGGCAGGGAGGAGGTGAATATTCTGCTGTTGTGGATTCTCACATGGTTGGTTGGTTGTTTTTAAAAAGTAAAGTACTGGCTGAGTCTTAAAACATTTAAGAAAATATTATGAGGTTTATAGCAGAAAAATCTAGTTAAGCACGGACTTTCGGATAACATTATATGACCACCATTCTTTCCCTTACGACACTTGAACTGTATGTCTGGTGAAGGGAGACCAAATTGGTGATGTTTGGGTCAGTGCCCCACCCCATAGAGAATGGGGATAGAGAAAGGAGAAAAGTGTCCTGGCAGCTTTGCCAGGACCAGCTGGAACAAGAGAGGCAATTCTTCCAAGGCAGAGGGGGCATCGTTACTAGAAAATAAAAGAAAAGGTGCCAGGCAGGAAAAAGCAACAACAATATAGATCCACTCCAATTGTAAATCAGATTACATTGTTATTTATTTATTTTCTCTGAAACTAAAATGTAAGGGGGGGGGCACAAAAAATAAGGCTGTTACATTTGGTTTTATCTCTGAGCCATGTTTGGAAAGAAGCACAAAGGTATGCATGCATTAGCCACTTCATAAATGCTAGAAGAAATGGAAAGAAGACGGTAGTTAGGCAGGCATTTTCCTGCATGAAAAAATTGTGTTGATATGCTTTAAAAAGGGACATTCTTCCAAATGTATGCTACATTAGATAAAATATAATTATAGAACAGTATGATTTTGTCAGTTAAATCTTAAGATTTGCATGTGAGATGAAAACGAGTCATTGTTTTGGTTGCTGTCCCAATCAAATGTGCTGCTGATTGCTGTCAAAACTGTCTATTACAGGAAGCAGAGTCAGGCATTTCATTTCCACTTAGTAACAAATGTGAGGAGAAGTTACAAGTTGTGATGTGCCATGTGAATAAGCATTTTATATTGGCACTGTTTCCCAAGGCCAGAGTTTTGTCCAGTAGTAATAATTCATAAATGTAATTGATGACCAAACCACCAAACAGGTCCTCACTTCATTTTACTCTTTTCTTCTGCTCTATTTACTCTCACTTTGATCTTTGATTTCTTTCTTTATGGTATCTTTCCATTCTGCACAGTAGAATCCACTCAAAATACCATTCTCCACTCTTTTATTCTCATATTACCCATTTTCTTTAAAGGCTATTTTTTTAAAAAGTAATGTTTCGTATTTTATTTTTAAAAATTAAAATTTTTTTTGATTACAGTTGACATTTAATTTATTAGTTACAGGCATACAGCGTAGTGGTCAGACATTTATATAACTTATGAAGTGATTTTCCCCCAAAAGTCTAGTATCCACCTGGCACCTTACATAGTTGTTATAATATTATTGACTATATTCCTTATGCTGTACTTTACATCCCCTTGACTGTTTTTATAACTGACAATTTGTACTTTTTAATCCCTTTACCTTTTTCACCCTTCCTCCCAAGCCCCATCCTATCTGGCAATGATCAGTTTATTTTCTGTATCTCTCAGTTTGTTTCTGTTTTCTTTGTTTGTTTATTTTGTTTTTTAGATTTCACATATAAGTGAAATCATATGGTATTTGTCTTCCTCTGTCTGACTTCACTTAGCATTAATACCCTCTAGGTCCATCCATGTTGTTGCAAATTTCATTTTTTCTGGCTGAGTGATATTCCATCATATTATAGATTATTTATCTAATCATCTATTGACAGACACATGTTGATTCTACATCTTGGCTATTGTAAATAATGCTGCAGTGAATATATATGAGTGCATATATCTTTTCAATTAATGTTTCTAATTTCTTTGGATAAATACTCAGAAGTGGGATGCCTAGGTCATACGGTAGTTCTATTTTTAATTTTTTGAGGGACCGCCATACTGTTTTCCATAGTGACTGCATCAATTTGCAATCTTACCAAAAATGCACAAGGAGTCCCTTTTCTCCACACCCTTGCCGGCACTTGTTTATTGATTCATTGATGATAGCCATTCTGGCAGATGTGAGGTGATATCTCATTGTGGTTTTAATTTGCATTTCTTTGATGAGTAGTGACTTGAGCATCTCTTCATATGTAAAGACTTTATTATAATTAATTTTTCCCATTTTTTCTTTTTAATTTTTTTCCTTGCTCCTCTTTTTCCCGTTACTTCCCTATTCCTTGTCAAGATGAATGTAGAGTTGGATATGTGTCCTGAAGAAAGGCGTAGGAAAAATGGAAAAAAAAAATAGAGAGGAAATAAAGTAAAATAAAACAAAGATAAAAAAAATGGACTCTTTCAAGACAGTAAGTTGCTTTAGTATAAAAATAGAGACTAAGGCAGGACTTCCGGGTTGGGATGCATTAAATGGAATGGGTCCGGGTCACTAGCTATTTGCAAAGCTTGTAAGCTATGCTTTTGGACCTTTAAGACTACTTTCTGAAGGCAGGCAGAAGTGGGAATGGGAACTCCTCAAGGTATCTAAAGGGATAGAAACTAGCCTGCTTCCTCTCCACAACTTAGCAACTTTAACACAAAGGTTCCCAGTAAGGGACGTGGGAGGAACAGGGAAACAGAAATTTGGCTTTGAATAGAACTAGAATAGAACTTGAAAACGTTGAAAAATGAAAAGACATGACAAGCACTGAAGATATTATTGCTTTGATGTTACTTGGGGTTCCATGTGGACATATTTTCATTAAAGGCGTAAAGGAGGTCATGGCTTTGAAGAATCTTTGGCAAAAGGGTAAAGGTGTACACAGCTATACTTGGAATTTATTCAGTAATTCTGTGCAATTCACTTTTTTAAAATTAAGGTATAATCGACATACAACTTTGTGTAAGTTTAAGGTATACGATGTGATTTGATACATTTATATTTTGCAATATGGCATTCATTTATAGTTTGCAATATATTTTGCATCATAACATTCGCTAACACCTCTCGCATGTCATGTAATTACGTAATTATCATTTATTTTTTGTGGGGAGAACAGTTAAGAGATATTCTCTTAGCAACTTCGAAGTACACAGTACAGCGTTATTGACTATAATCACTATACAGTGCCTTAGAGCTCCAGAATTTATTCATTTTCTAGTTGCAAGTTTGTACCCTTGAACAACTTCTCCCCAATTCACCACCCCAGCCCCTGGTAACCACCATTCTACCCTCAGTTTCTATGAGTTCAGCTTTTTTAGATTCCACATATCATGCAGTATTTGTTTTTCTCTGTCTGACTTATTTCACTTAGCATAATTCCCTTAAGGTTTGTCCATGCTGTCACATTGTGGCTATTGTGAATAAAGCTGCAATCAACTTTTATTTTTAATAATGGAGGTACATATAAGTTGCCATCTAAATTTAGACTTGATAACTGAGGAGAATTGTTTTGAGGCATGAACACCATAAATTCACAGGGTTTTGGCAACTCTGACTCATATGGACGCTTTCGTGGGAGGAAGCGAGAATTAGTGAACCAGAGGAAACAAGATTTTTAAGTTTTAATTTCAGCTTAACACACACTAGCCCTGTGACTTGCACGAGTGGAGGATCATAGTTGCAACCTCACAACTGTAAAATGGGGAGGACACTGGTCCTCCTTACTTTAGGAAGTAATGAGCAGAAGAAAATGTGGTTGTCTATGAAATGGATTTCAATAAACAGTAAAGCTGTATAATGGGAGGGATTGATAAGTATCCAACACACGCATTCATATTAGATGGGCTTTTTCCCAAATCTGTTTCTCATTGATTTCTATGCTGATTGCATTATTGTCAAAAAATATGGCCTGCATGACTTCTGATTTAGAGTGTACTGAGATTTTCATTCTAGACTAAGAAATCATTCTTTTTTTTTTTGAGAAATCATTCATGTTTTTGCGAATAATCTGTATTTTCTGTTGAACAGTTTTCTCTCTATATTTAAGTTTGGTGATTGTGTTAATCAAAGACACTGGAGTCTCTTTTTTTCACTTGATTTGTTTGTTAAAATCTCTGACAGCGATTGTGGATTTGTTAAGTTTTGCTTGTTTTTCTGTCAGTTTTGGTTTATGTATTTTGAAGCAATATTGTTAACTATATAAAGGTTCATAACTGTTAACTTCTTGGTGGATCACACCTTATAATCAATAATAAATACCCTTCTTTCTCTTTTTGAACAGTTGTTTTGTTTGTTTTTGTTTTTTGCCTCTGTAAATTTTGTCATAAATTAAAATCGCTATATTTACTTTCCTTTTGGTGTGTTGGTCTACAATATCATTTCCCCTTCCTTTATTTTCAAGCTTTCTGTGTCATTGTTCTGCCAAATTAGAAGTCTAGCTAACTCAAGGTGACAATTAAAATCTGAGAGAGAGAGAGAGAGAGAGAGAGAGAGAGAGAGAGAGATTGAGAGAGAGAGAGAGAGAGAGAGAGAGAGAGAGAGAGAGAGAGAGAGAGAGAGAGAGAGAGATCTGAGTTCCAGTTGGTCCAGGCCTCAACTTTTGAGTCTCCTAGCCCAGGTACCATGTGAGTGAAGAAGCTGTGAAGACGATTCTAGCTTTAACCATTGTCTGCCTGCAGCTGTATGAGAGAGCCCAAGTATGACACGCCTGAGTGCATTCAATCCTCAAAAACTTGAGAAATAATGATAATAATAACAACAACAAATTATTGTTTTTTGCCATTATTTTGTTATACCAGTTAACTAGAACAGAGCATAACGCCTAAGGTATTGTTATGTGTTTCTTATATATGTAACTCATTTAATCCTCATAGCTCTATTATTCTTCCCATTTTACAAGCTGCACAGATGATATACAGAGAAGTGAAATGCATCAGGTGGCTTTTTTTCTGTGGAGCAAATAACCCCCAAATCTTGTAGTCTAAAATAATGATTCTGCTGATCTGGGCCTGGCTCAACCAATCTTAGCTGGCTTTACTCATGCATCTGTAATTAGCTGTTGGTTCAGTGAGGGCTGGGGAGTCCACAATGGCTTTAGTCACATTTCTGGCCATGAACTTGTTGTCATCTGGGGATACCGGGGTGATTGAGCTCTGTGATCCATTATCTAGTAGGTTAGGCTGGGCTTGTTCATCCGATGGTGGCACTGCTCCAGGAGAAGACCCCTGAGACCTGATCTTGGGACTAGAAGAATGTCATTTCTGCCATATTTTGTTCATTAGAGCAGGTCACAAGGCCAGCCCAGAGTCAAGGGGTGAGGAAAATAGAATCTGCGTCTGGATGGCAAATCATATTGCAAAGGAAAGAATACAAGCAGGGAGATTCTTGGGGCCATTCTGTAACAATGGGCCACATTACGTAGTTTGTCCATTGTTACATAGTTTGTAAGTGATAGATGCAGGAACTAAGCCCAGGAAGCAGGGCTCCAGAGGACATACCATCACTACTAAACTATACTGCTTCTGACTATATGTTATGTAGCTATTAGCAGCTCTCAGTGAAAAGCATCTTAAAAGACATACTGGCTCCCATATTAAATTCAAGGCTTTCAGAGTATGTTACAGCAGATAGTTTGAATCTTTACTTAACCACTTACTAGCTATTTGTTCTTGGGTGAATTATTCAAACTCCTCAAATCTCAGTTTTCTCATATGAAAAGATGATATTTTTTACAAGAATTAAATAAGATAACAAGGTCAATCAGTTCTGCTATAACACAACATATGCATTCCTAAAAATCACTGTGGTATGTAAAATTACACAATAAAAACTATAGGGCTTAGGGGGAAAATGAGATCAGGAGGCATGACACCAAAACAGTAGTGACATACATTAAAAAAGAATAGAACCCAAGTGAAACAGTAGTTCAATTTTACATGATAAATGGTTAAGAAATAGATAAATACTCCAATAACTATGGCCCTTTATCTGGACAAAGACCTGGAGTTTGCTACGGGACTGGGTGTCAGAAGGGTTGCAGCTTGTCAGTTATTGTGGAGTAGTGAATGAGGAGTAATCTGAAATTGGATGAAAAGTTATGACACTGGATATGGATGAGTTGACTCCTACTAGGTGGGGACCTGAGGCAGCTGGTAGGTGTTTGAAGTATGTGTGTGTGTGTACTTTGGGTATTCCCAAGCAGTTTGTTTCAGCTGAGTGAAGATTTTTGTTCTCACCTAGTGTTTCTTGCAGACAAAATTGTGCATGAGCACATGAAATTCACATTATATTCAATTTTTTTTCCTAGTATAGCAATTGTTTTGGAATAAGTTTGTGTTTTCAAAACAAGAATTAAAATAGAATTGACTGTAAAGTTGTTAGCATTGCACTTATTACCACTCAAGAAATATTAGCTCATTATTATTCATAATGAGGTTGCATTGAATGTAATAAAAGATACGTTCTATTCAATGGTGTTAATATATGCAAGAGAGAATGTGTGGGTGTCTGACAAGGAATCTAGAAAAAGGAAGGCCAGTGAGCAAGAACTGTCATTGTATTTCCAGCACTGGCTAGACAATCCAGGCATCCTGCATTCCTGGCAGGTAAATTTCAATTTGGAGATAGATGTGTCAGGCCTAATGACACCAGTTATTGAGGTCATGCAACTTCTTCCTCCTGTTCCAAGTCCATGTTCACCAGGCAAACTTCTGATTATGATTTACCTCCTTATGTTGTTAGGAGCCTGCATTCTTCTGCTGACATAAACATTCAGAACCATTTGGCAGTTACACTTCTCAGTGCAAATTGCTAAATTGGCACTCTGCTTTGCACATCAGTCTCTTGTGAATTCCCAGGGATTAATCAACTACAAGCATACTGACACATTCAATTTTCTAGATCTACAAAGATAAGGAGCAGATGCTGGAATGCCATGACCCTGAGAAGTGACTGTTTCCTGCCAGGCCTGACAGCTGCCTCCTCAGATGACACATTTACCCATTTTTCAAGTGCAAGAGTGCTGGCACGTAATTGCATCAGATCTGGACACATGTGTGAGCAGATACAAGGTAGGCTCTTTCTAAGGTTCCTTTTCCTTTCTTTTCTTTTCTTTTCTTTTTAATGTGTGTCATTCTTCTGGAATTAGGATCAATTTCTTTGTTCACTAGTAATTAGTTTCAAAAACTGGTATCTGAACTTCAAGGTATAACATCTTCACTTATAATAGTTGGACTTTGGATAGCTGACATTGAATGAATTTGCACCTGCAAATACTCATTTTTCTTTTTCTTCAGGAGGTAAATTACCTTAGAAAGAAAAGAGTATGACATTCAGCTGTCTACTCTAATTCCACATTCATGCTGAACCAAACCTGAACTAACAAAGGCACACATGATTAGTGTCACCAAAGACGGAACTTGGAGAGAAATAGATTCTTTTGCATCATTGCAATAATGTCAGACATCCAACTACATGATTGGGTCTGAAATGTACCACTTTTGAAGATGCCAGGTTTGCAATTCTTTCTCTTACCAGTTGAGAGAATTTGTAAGCTTTACCTATGAATGATCACAAACAAACCAGCGATATTTGCAGATATTTGTTGTAGTTTGAAGCAAAAATAATTGGCAAATTAGGTAAATTGGAACTATGAACATTATCTGAAAATTTGCAAAACCTGTAAAGCTCAATATTATCAATATCCATCTTCTCATAAGAATATCTTAATATTGAATTTCCAGTCAAGATGGCAGAATAGGTAAATGCTGTGCTTGCCTCTTTTCACAGCCATATCAAAATCACAACTAAACTATAGAAAAACTAGCATTGACAATCATCTGAATTCTAGTTGAACTGAATTCCTACAACTAAGGACATACAGAAGAAGCCACCTTGAAACTGGTAGGAGGGGCAAAGACATGGAATGGGCTGGTCCCACACCTCTATGTGGCCATTTAAAATCAGGAGGGACACCTTGGTTGCAGAGGTCCATCTCCAGGAGAGTGAGGGGTCCCAGCCCCACACCAGGCTACCCAGCCCAGGGTTCAGTGCTGGGAAGAGAAGTCCCCATAACATCTGACTGTGAAAACCAGTGGAGACTATGGTTGAGTGAGACAGAGGGCAGCTGGAGCCCCAAGCACTACTCTTAAAGGGCCTGCACATGGACTTAGTTGCCGACAGACTCACTTGCTTGGAGCTCCAGCACTGAGGCAGCAGCTTGAAAAGTGCCAGAGACCTACAAGGAGGAACTGAATTGTCTGGCTCCAGGACAAGGGCTGGAGGGGCAGCTTTCTCCCAGACAGAAGTGCTGGCAGAATCCATTGTTCCTTTGTTGAGCCCTCCTCCTCCCAGCATACACATGCAGGTGGCCACCATATCTGAGTCTCCATCAACCTGGGTAACACCATTTTTTCACCCCACCCTGAAAGCAAGGGATTGATAACCTATTTAAAGAAATAGTGACTGAAAACTTTCCTAACCTGGTGAAATAAATAGACATACAAGCCCAGGAGGTGCAGAGAGTCCCAATCAAGATGAACCCAAATAGGCCCACACCAAGACACATTATAATTAAGATGACAAAGTTTAAAGACAAAGAAAGAATCCTAAAATCATCAAGAGAAAGACAATAGGAGCTCCCACAATACTGTCAGCTGATTTCGCAACAGAAACTTTGCAGGTCACAAGGGATTGGCACGAAATATTCAAAGTGATAAAAAGCGAGGACCTACAACCAAGAGTACTTTACCCAGCAAGGCTCTCATTTAACATTGAAGGACCGATAAAGAGCTTCCCAGACAAGAAAAAGCTAAAGGAATTCATTACCACCAAACCAGTACTATAAGAAATGTTAGAGGGAGAGAAAAAAAGAGAGATAAAAAATATGAATAATAAAATGGCAATAACTATATATCTATCAACAATTACTTTCAATGTAAATGGGTTACATGCTCCAATCAAAAGACACAGGGTGGCTGAGTAGATAAGAAAATAAAACCCTTACATATGATGCCTACAAGAGACTCACTTCAGATCTAAAGACACACAAAAACTGAAAGTAAAAGGATAGAAAAAGATATTTCCTGAAAATGGAAACAACAAAAAGGATGGGGTAGCAGACAAAATACCAGACAAAATAGGCTTTAAAACCAAGGCTATAACAAGAGAAAAGAAGGACCCAGTAACCCCACTTCTGGGTATTTATCTGAAGAAACCCAAAGCACTTCAAAGGGACACTCATGTAGAAAGGGACACTTCCAATGTGCACTCAGGTTCATTGCAGCATTATTTACAATAGTCAAGATGTGGAGGCCACCAGGGTGTCCATCAATGGATTAATGGACAAAGAATAGGTGGCACATATATACAATGGGATATTACTCAACCATAAAAATTAATAAAATCTTGCCATCTGCAACAACAAGGATGGACCTAGAGGACAATTGTGCTGAGTAGAGTAAGTCAGAGAAAGACAAATACCATATGATTTCACTTATATGTGGAATCTAAAGAACAAAATAAACAAACAAAACAGAAACAAACTCATAGATACAGAGAACATTTTGATGGTTTCCAGATGGGAGGGGGGTTTGGAGGGTGGGTGAAAAAGGCGAAAGGATTAAGATGTGCAAATTGGTAGCTACAAAATAGTCATGGGGATGTAGGGTATAGCATAAGGAATACAGTCAATAATATTGTAATAACTGTGTATGGCATCAGATGGCTACTAGATTTATTGGGGTGATCACTTTGTTATATAAATGTCTAATCACTATATTGTATTCGTGAATCTAATATAATATGTCAAGTGTAATTGAAGGAAAAAAATATTTAAAAAAGAATACCTTAATAGTTAAACTAATTTAATTGTAGTTTGCATATTTCTAGGATGAAACACTAATTCTCTACGGTTGCATGCATTTTCATTGTCTTTAAGTATTCACTCAATAACTCAGTATTTGTTCAACAAACATTTATTAAACACATTAATTAAATTCCAGGCAAAATATTAGATGCTCAGGATATAACAACTGTATGATCCTTGGCCTCTAAGAGCTTGAAGTCAGGTTGAGCAAAATACAAATAAATGAATACTTATTATACAGTTCACGCATTCATTCATTCAGCAAATCTTTTTGAAGCACCTAAATATCAGGAGTTATTCTAGACATTGGGACTGCAACAGTAATCTGAAAGACAAGTTTCCTGCTTTGGTAAGCTTGCATTGTAGGAAACAGCCAAAGAATAAATAGATAAATGGACAAGGTAATTGCAGATGATCATGAGTGCTATGAAAAAAAAAAGCAGGGTGAATTGATAGAGAATGAGTAAGGAGTGTAGTAGTTTAGCTGGGATTATGAGAGATGATTTCTCTGAGTAGGTAACATCTGTGCTGAGATCTGAATATTCAGGAAGAGGCCAGCTGGGAGGATATGTGGGAGGAGTTTTTCATGCAAGGGAACAGCAATTTCAAAAGCCTTGAGAGAAGTTTGTCATATTGGAGACACTCTAAGCAAGCCAGTGTGGCTGGAGCAGGACTGTAGGATACAATGAAGCCAAAGGTGTAGGCAGGGACCTCAAGACCATGGTAAAGCATTGGAATTTGATCCTAAAAGTGATAGGAGTTGCTGGTGTTGGGGTGGGGGAGGGGTTGTTGAACCTTGAAAATAGCCTGAAGCATGTTTTTAAAAGATCGCTCTGACAGTTTTTGCTGAGGCTAGATAGAAATGGGTGAACAAGGTGGCTTTCATTATAATTCAGAGGGGAGATGGTGACAGCAAGCACAATCTCAGCTGCGATTGGGATTACAATGTAATTAGTATTCTAAAATTGGCAACAGATGCAAATAGGATTTATTCTGCTTTGAAAAATGTGGAAGCGCATGAGAAGGAGCATGTGGACTCTGCATATGGGACTGCAAAGATGTACAAGCTTCCGTAAAGGACCGCAGGGTAAACATTTTAGGCTTTGAGAGATATATGGTGTACCTGTTGCAACTATTCAACTCTGTTGTTATAGCTCAAAAGCAGCCATAGATAGACAATGTGTTAATAAATGGATATGGCGGTGTTCCAATAAAACTTTATTTTCAAAATAGGTAGCCAATGGATTTGGCCTGCAGGCTGTGGTTTGGCGAGGCATGGTCTAGAAATTATCATCTCTAGCACGGCTGAGTTTCTTATTTTTCTCCCTAGTGTCTTATAGCATTTCTCTTAATCCTCACTGTTTTGGTTTTATGTTAATTTTGAGAATCCAGGTATTTTTGCTACATTATTTAAATAATTTGTAGTATCACCAACTATGCTGTTTTTCAAAAAAAAAAAAAAAAAAAAAAAAAAATCTGCTCCAAGGATTGGTCTGATGGCCTGTGATAGATATGTTCTGAAACTTGCTCAAGACTCACACCGACTTCTTGGTGAAAAGCCTACGACAGTCTTCATTTCATATTCACTGCTGTGTCTTCTGAGTTGGTTTTCTGCCACTGAAAATGATTGATTACAAAGATATTGGAGTCATATTTTATTACTTATTGTCTTCAGCTCCTATGAGCAATTAAATAGCAAGTTTTATTGACTCTTCCTTATATAGTTTTCTATCTATCAATTAACTTCCACATAAGTCAGGATCCAACCAGAAAACAAAATACTGTAAGTATTTAAAATGAAACAGAATGAATTGGTATCACCAGTGAAGAAGCTAAAAGGCTATATAGGGAACAGTAAGATCATTCAGAGATTAGCAATGGCAAGAAGCTGTTACCAACCCTAGGCAGGGGTGGGGTGGGGATAAAAGAAGGAGTTGGGCTTACTGGGCTTACTGTGGCCCAGGGCCGAGAGTCCATTGGTCAAACTTAGCCAGAAGCCAGCGGACACAAGACCTGTGAAACAAAGTGAGACAGAACAGAGCAGAGGGTGGGCAAGGGGTGGCTCTGAGGGAAACAGACCCAGGATGCTTCCTTTTGCCACCACCCTGGTTCAGGTACTCGTTTTCCTACACCCGACTGACTGTGATAGCACCTTAGCAAGCCCCCAGTTTCCCAAACTAATTCATTCTTTAAGTTGCATACTTCCACATGTTTTAGTATCAATCAAACCCATAGCCAATTTTTATGGTTAAAGAATTCAAGTCCACCTCTTTCCTGAAATATTTTTGCTCACTCCAAAAACCCACAGGACACTCTACTTCTTTTGAAACCCAGTATCAGGCATGGATACTTAACCAAATATTTTCTTACATTGGTTCTAAACATTTTTACCAAATAGACTGCAGGTTTCTCAAGTTCGAGGACCACACCTTCTATTTCTTTGTATTGTCTCCAATACCTACAACATGGAGGGGTGTAAGTAGGTGCCAAACAAATACTCACTGAATGATAAAATTTTAAAGTGATAGAATCTTAAAGGCAACAGGAAAACGTCACTTGACTAATTTACAATCTCTTGCATAGTCACAAAGAGACCCTCAAAAAGTTCGAAAGAGAAATTGGAAGAGAGAAAGGTAGTGAAGGAGGAGACTTGAAACCTTTTCTTAGAAGGAAATCTGAGTGGCAAATACACACACACACACACACACACACACACACACACACACACACACACACACCAGGCTGGGCAGAGAAAGCAGCAGGTCCTGGGATCAGACGGTGAAATGTGTACATCACACATAGCACAACAAACATATGCAGTTGTTGGTCTTAGAAAGGGAAGTAATTTCAAAGGTGCTTAGAGGGATAGTTAGTGGAGAAGTCTCCTGTGCCCCATCTGAGGGCCTCACTACCAAGATGAGCCTTTTGTCAGAAGGAAGCCTACCTCAGAGTCAGCTTCCCTAGGCCTATACTGCTCCTCTGTGATGTGTGCTGTTTGGAGGCAGAGTTTGGCATTTGTCCAACCAAGCACCAGGGACAGGCTGTTTCAGAGCCTGACGTGATAAAAAACTTTCTTGTCATCCACAGCTGATTATGCAGCTGATCTCACCCTAGATGGTCTGGGATATCTCCCTTTGGTGATTCAGCTTCTCCACAAATCAGCAGCTTCAGTGTTCTTAGTTTGTAACTCTGTGTAAACATTTTCCTGACACATCCTGGATAAGTAACAGGGCAATGTAACATGTGCTCCACAGGCATTTTCATTTCATGGCGTCCATCAACAGCCCTTCCACAACCCATATGGATGCCCCTTGTAGTTACAGCAGAAACAAGTTCTTGCTGGTTTCTTCTAGTTCCTGACATCCTTCAAAATGAGTATCTGGCCCTCCAACTCCTAGGGTGATGCATAAAAGATAGAGCAAGGTCAGTAAGGTCTCAGTGGTTCTGCTGAGGTAACTCCCGCTGAAAGAGGTTACGAAGGTATGTTTCTCCTTCTCGAACACAGAGAATCAGAGTGTGGTGATCTGGAAGAGGTTATCAGTGACTGCAGGTGACACTGAGAACATGACAGAAGCAATTGCAGTAGTTTGGTTTATTATGGTGAGACATTCCTGCTTCTGTCAACCGATGGACCTGGGCATTTCTAAAGGGAAAGTGACTGTATCTAGGACCCTCAACTTCTGGGACCTAGGAAACATTTGGATTATATGTGTGGGTACTTTGGAGAATTCTCAGAAATATTTGGGGAAGGTTCAACCTTCCTCTCTGGGTAAAAGTATTTCCAACTAGTGGGGAGTCTTCAGAGCAGGAGTTTTATGGGATTAATGTAGCTGCAGTTGCCCTCTCAGTTGGCTAGTGATGCCTGGAACATCTAGGTTCTATGAACAGTTCTCTGACAGTGAGAAAGGACTCAACACGGGACCTTCTCTGGTGAAAATGAGTTATTGATGGATTCAAGCCTGGACACACCAGTAAGCAAGGATTATTGAGGGGATTTGTGTTTTGGTTTCCAAATGAATCACATGACTCTTGAAGTCCCTTCTAATCTCTAAATTCAAAGGTAAAGATTTCAATAGAATATTCTATTGGGAAGCCCTGAAAAATTTTATCTGTCCCTGGGATTTCTTTACCGTGTTGTTCTGAGGTTGCATATCTTTATCACGTCAGCCATGAGTTCTTATTTTCTTTGTCCAGAATGTGGGGGTAACACAAGGACAGAGCGGCAACAGAAAAAAACATGAGAGGCAGCTTTGGAAAAACAAATCTTCTGTAGGTTTCTAGGTCTTATAGGAATTTAGTTGCACAGTTGCTTTTGGGATCCTGGATGGTTGCCTAACATCTGTGTGGCAGGATGTGAGGAACTGCAAGTGCAAAGTTATGCTCTCCATTCTTCTCACTTGCCCGTATGGAGATGGCAAGTTATACAACGAACTGGATATTTTTACTGAATTTTTTTAGCAGGATAGCACATTGATCATTTGAGGGTTTATTGAGGGAAATTATCAAGCAGTCAATTTGATGCAGAGTCCACATTCCAAGCTGACTCTGTTACTAACCTGGTTCAAACAACTTGGCAGCCCAGAGTTGACGAAGTTCATGATCTGATGGATCACTTTATAGACAACAAGAAACTAAATTAGCCTTCCAATGAGTTGATAAGGTTGGAATATGTAAAGAGAAGCAGTTTTCTCCTTAGAAAACGTTCAGCATAATATTTGAATCGTAATATAGTAGACTCTTAGATCAGGAAGATTAATGATAATCTAGTAGAGTAAAATTAAGTTCCTCGGTAACATGAAAGAATTAGGGCATTTTTATGGATGTGATAACTCGAAACTCTCCAGCTTTGCACTGTCAGTGTGGGCATGGGATGGGACTGACATCCTACTTGGTGCCAGAAAAACAAACAAACAAACAAACAAAAAAGACATTTTGCAAAAACAAACACATCAACGAAACCAACAGCCAATACAAGATTAATGTGCCATTTGTGAGTTTCATTTTCCTTAACCTTGTCCTTGTGAGTTAATGGGTCAAGATAGAAGTCCATGGCTAGAGCTTTTATTACCTTTAGTTTATTTAAATTGCTTTGTTTTGAAGGATAACTTCAGCTACTGTTTTATTTTATTGTGCAAAGTCTTTTGTTGGTAATATTAAATTTTCTACTGGATAATTTATGGTGTAAATAACCTTTAGCAACTTTTATTTTGTCTTTGTAAAACTATTGCTTTATGCTTCTTGTGTGAATATGAAAAGCATCAAGTTGTGACTGCATGAAATTCATTCCCCCTTTACAAAGAAATTGGAGGAGCCAGTTGATTGCTGTTAACATAGTAACTATAAAAGTTATTACCACCTCCATTTTACTAAACCCACCTGTGCCCTTTGCTTTCACCTAAAAAATTTTTTATCCCATTATTTATAATTAATGCAGACACTCAAAATTGTCTTCTGGCTCAAGAATTCTCAGTAACAAAATAAATTACAGAATTGAAAACAGGAATAGAAAATATAGGACAAAAAAAATATGACAGTCTTTCCAAACTAGTTGCAAATTGAGGTTTGGATGAAGTTTGGGTCTCTATTTTTCTTTTTAGATATCACTTTAATTCTCTATTTCACAATATGTATTTTGACTTGGCTGCTGTAAATGCTTTTAATCCGTTGTAAAATATTTTTTGGCTTCCAACGTTAGTTAAAAAAATATATGACAGAATCATATAACAATAGAAGTGACCTCTGTATACAGAGATAGTACATGATGTTGCTAACTTGTTTTTTTGGTTTAAGGGGATAGTGTAGTCTATGTTATGTCTGAAATCTTTATTCAATGAATATATTCTGAGCACGTGCTATGTGATAAGCCTTCTGCTATATGTAAATTATACAAATATAATATGATAAAAATTTTATATAATATACTTAGATGTCTAAAAAGAGGTGAAAAAGATATATGTATCAGCTTAATCATAAAGACTTCCTTCCAAAATGGCTGGAAATTTGTGGGAAGAAACTTAATCTCGACAATTCAATGTATCACAGCCTCTGCTCAGATTAAACAGTTTTCTTTTGTTTAGTTCATTCTCTTTTGGATTCAAGGTTCATCTCTCTACCAGGCTGTATTCATCCCAAATCCTCTCCCTTTCCCAGATAGAATCTGGAATAATGGCAAATCTTGCATGTCCTCCAGAGGACAGAGGCAGTTATTGAGTGTGTACGTCCTTGTGTTGTCCTGTAGTTCTTACTGACCTCTGGTTAAGATGTTTTTGTCCTTCAGTGTCACTGAGTGACCAGCTCTTATCTGATGGACATGGCTGGTGAAACTGTGTCCTATTCTTTTGATACAGCACATTTCTTGAGAGTTCAAGCATTTCCCTGCTGACCAGTCCTGGCTCACCTGTTCTGAAGCCCTTACTCTGCCCCACTGCAGTGACCTCTCCCTGGGCATGTTTGTTGGACCTGAACCATCAGCCACCTACCTGACTCTCTCCTGTGAGGCCACAGGAGCTTCTGGTGTCTTTTCTGAGCCCTCTCTTTGCCAGAATATTCCCCCCTACACACATACCATTTAACTTTGTGTGGATGCTTTCTCTGAGGTGGTCGTCTCTCAGCAAGAGGGACACAGCCCTCTCTGGGCGCAGCTCCTCTCTCTTCCTGCAACACATCTGGATTTGTCATATCATTTCCCTTCTCTCAAAGATGGATACAAAGGGGGAGGATTTGTGTAAATCTCCTCAGGCTCTCAACCAGAAAGCTTTTCACCTGTTTTCTGTCAGGTGGGAGTTGGTTCCTACTGTATTGCTGCTTGTTTACACTAAGCTTCTAGCAAAGCTTTTCTCTTGTGATATGTAAAGATGAATAAGGTGAACTTTGAAAATCCCTTTGCTCTCTCTCAAAAAAAAATTTTTGTTTTCAAGACAAATGCTGCCCATTCCAAGTTTTACAGGTGAGTAAATTTTGCTTGTCAGTCAGGAACACAACATGCTCTCTTGCAGCTGCAGGCTGCGATCTCAGTTGTCTGCAGCGAATGAGAAGAAAAGAGGTCTCAGTGGGGTCCTCAGTCTCCAACCTGCCTCCATGTGACCCCTTCCTCATGGGGTCCAATCCCAGGCTTCAGCCTGCTCACTCTTCCATGTCTTCCTCTACATCTGTCTACTTTTAGACAAGGGGAAGAGACAATCATCCTCCCTATAATAGAAAGATCTGGGGAAGTGGTACGGAGTTCAGTGAAGCATGTTCCTATGTCTTCCTCAGTAATTCATCTGAATTAGGGCAATAAAGTATTGAACCTCCACTATGAACTCCAAGGTCAGAGGTTCTTCTTTGACAGAGGAAGAGGGAGAGAAGAGAAAATCTCACATTTCTGAAATGTTGCAAAACTACATTATTAAAGGGAGAGAAGAAAGAAGAGGTCTAAATCTCTTTTTCTCCTATTAAGTATATTTCTAGATTAGAATGAAAAATTTGCATGCATTTTTGAACTAAAACATGAAATTTTAAGGAAATGACATTTTCTATCATCACTCACACACACACACACACACACACGGAGGGAGAGAGAGAGAGAGAGAGAGAGAGAGAGAGAACAATTATTTAAGTATTCCTCAAACTTTTCCACTTACACCACACAACTGGGAACACACAAAGGTGTGATTTGCACTCTAGTCTGTTTGCATTCTGAAGACCATGTCCTTTCTACAAAGCAATATCATCCTCACTGCACCAAATAAAAAACCATATGGAAGGAGAGACAATCAACAAATTTCACTCACCCCTGACATTATGGTCATTTCTCCCCAATTTCTCTCAAAATGGCCATAGCAATTGCTCTCTTACAGTCCGCAGATTCCTGGAGTGCTCCCTGAAGATTCAAAACCTTGGTTTTTTTTCAAACCAGATCCTTTCCCCTGATTCACACTATCCATCCTGACTCTGGACTGTGTCACTAGGCCCTTGTATCATCACTGAGCTCTGTTGCCTCTTTACAAGATGAGAAAGAGACTAGGATGGTCACGGCTATGGTGATGAGTTCTGGATGGGCAGACCTCAGGTCATATGGGGCTACTTCTGTCCCCATTAGAAGATTTGGAAATTTGCCTGGATAGTAGAGAAAAATGGTCAAATCACATACCTCATCAATTGTGCATTGTGTGAAAGATTCAGGTTAGCCAGAAAAATAACGGCCAATTCTTGAATGCTTATTTTTTCTCATTTGTTTTGGAACATATCATGGAAGGCAACACCACTTAGCCATTGTAATTTGGCCTAGTGATAATTTTTTGTAAATATAAAGTTTTTATCTTTTCAAAGGGGAACGTCATTCCTTATTGTCTGTTTCACAATTTAAATACAGTTTTATGCTTATAAACCTTTCCTTTGTTATGTTCTTTGTCAACTGGGGGTAAATAAAAATAACGTTTAAATAATACATACTAATAAAACTCATGAAGGGACGAATGTTTATAACAGAATTGAAAAGTCAATGCCATCAAACCCCTACACAGTCTAAAAACCTATATTCACAACAAATTAGTATGTCAAAGACTGTGACATTTCAAAGCTGCTAAGATGTCTTAAGTTCTTTCAACTTATATGACTTGAGAATATTAAAGGATTATTTCTTTTGATTTTTGTCCTTAGCTATTCCAGGAATAAATAGGAAGACAATTATGCAAATTATCCCGGGCAATTTGCTATAGGATTCACACACCACTAAGTGTTGTTCAGATGCCCATATTTTATGTTAGATGCATCTCCTCAAAGAGTGGGAAATAGTTCTCTAATTTTCCTCAAAGAAAGTTCACAGAATATATTTCAGTTTGCAGGGCTCTAAGCTTAGAACATGAGCCAAGTCCAGAAAAAAGGAGGGTATTTTTGCTATCCTTATAACAAAGGGTCTCAGGGTATCAAGGATTGTATTGCATAAATATTCTTTGTAAGGGTTCAGTCTGCACAAGTAAGAACTAGACAAAATTTAAGAGTTTGGTCCTGAATTTACCAGGTAATTGCCCACATTTTAATTGCACTTTACATAAGAAAACACAGACATAATTTTGTTAAGACAAAAGCAACTTTTGGATTGCTTTCATTCACTTGTTAACTTATTTTATGGTTCTGCATGAGTTTAGTAATGAAAACCATTCATATAATCCAGCGACATGTAGAGGTCAAAGCCACCCATCTGTGACTATAGAATCTTGTCTTCTTGTCAAGTCTACTAAGCACAATGAGAAAACAATGGAACAAGAGCTGAGTAATGCAGGAAAAAGACAAAGATTCCATACACTAAATATGAATTTACCATACCAGCTGGCAAGGAGCAGTGGAAAGCTAAAAATAATACTGTCAAGTTTAAAACAGTGGCAGCCAAGACATGCCAGTACATATTTACATTCAACTAACATTTATTGAGCACCTACTGCACACTAGGGCCCATGCTAAGTACTTCATATACATCATCTGTTTTCCTCTTCACAAGAGCCCTGCAAACTAATAAGAGACACAGATTTTTTTTTTTTTCAGAGGAAGAAATTGATGTGCTCAGGGTCAAATGACAGGTTTCAAGGCCTCTCAGCTGGTAAGTCTAACTAGGTTTCAAATCAGGGTTTCCTGACTCTGCTTGAGCTGGTTTCTCCCAGATGCAGACCCTGAACCATAGATATGAGTGCCAATGATTAAGAAGAAAGTCCTCCCATGAGTAAGAAAGCAGAATAGGGATGGGCAAGAAACCTGGCAGGGGTGCAATTTTTGGTGAAGCCACAGATTTAGAGTTTGCTTTGAGGCAAAGGAGTTAAGGTTTTGTGCTCCTTCATTAGTTATCTTGGCTGGCCCAGGCACTTCCCTGTCCCTAGTGCAAAACTCTTAGGTAGCAGCATTAGCATCAAAGCAAGCAGAGAATGGATACACAGAGCAGGTGAAAGGATGTCATCAGAGTCCACCATAGGCTCCAAGACTTATGCTTCTTATTGTTTTTTTTTTTCTAGCATAACTTTAGAATATTTTTTTCCAAAATCATGGAAACGAATGTGTAACGTTATTAAATGCACCCAATGAAGACAAATATAGGGAAAACAGATATTCCAGAAGACATCTTTGAAGATTGTACAGTTAGGCATTTTCTTTCGTACCAACAGAAAGAACCATCTGTGTAAAACCTTTTGCTTCACAGAGTTTGTGTGACATGCAGAATTTTCCCTCGAGTTTTCCCAGGACTGACGGAAAAGGAAATCATTTTTGTTGTTTTGTTTGCCTCCCTCTCCCAATTTCACGTTTTTGAAAGCCTATACTTGGATGAACCAACAACAGTTTCCTGGTGTAATAAATTGAACAGGACCAATTTAGTATAGTTTAGTATAGCTTAACAAAAAATGAATTATTAGGACTCACGTGTTGCTAAACTAAAAGAAATCTCTCATCCTTCTTTTCTTTCTGCAACTTCTCTTCATGTCTTTGTTTCTACTGGGTGTATAAGTTTTCTGGTCATATAGTTGAAACAATGACATTTGTTTGAATGAGCTACATCAACACTTCTTCAGTGCTGACCATCACTTTACCAATTACTTATGAGAGCATATCTATTCCAAGACCTGTCTTGTAACTAGGATTCAAGTCATCTCGACCAGTTCTCTCTTGTTCCAGATGCTATTATGGACTATGAACTTGTGTGCCACCTCCAGGCAGGAAACGGTCTGGCTATGTTGGCACTGTGATTGATCTTCCATGAGAACAAGAACTTATATTGCAGTCAGTCGTGGATCTTCCAGTGGGAACAATAAAAGGGTTTGCCGAGAATGACTAAACACAGCAAATTACATATCATGCGTCAAGTGGCTTTAATATTGACTTTCCATCCCTCTTCCCCAAGGATTGGCAGAAATGCCTCTGACCTTGTCCCATTTGTGTCTTCATCTTTACATGTCATCCATGTTCTTCATCATTCACTGATCCTCGTCCCAGCTCATTCTAATTCTCCTGCTTCTCTATGTCAGAATGGGGTACTGCATTTTGATTAGGCTGTTCTACAGAGAATTCTTTCCTTCTGTAGTTGTTCAAAGTGCATGCTTTCCATAGAGAGATTCAGCTGGCGCTCCCAAGTTCAACTTATATTACTCTTTGGTATAAGAATAAGAGGAAGAGCATGCAACACATGCTCTATAATAAGCCAGCTGTGACCACCCACCTGTTACACAAGAAATAGCTTCCCTCTCTTGCACTGTACATTCTCTGACATGCTATTAGTGTGTGAGTGTGTGTGCATTGCCGGGAGTGAAGGGGGATAAAGTTTCTACTTTTTGGTAAGGGATAGAAAAACCTCCAGGTGTAGTAGCACCTAAAATAACCCTCCCAATGTAGGAACTGCTTATTCTCTGTCACAACCGTGTGTCAGGAAGTACCCCTTGCTGGTGCTTTTACAGCCACCCTATGTAAGCTTCACAGAGGTGCCGTGTAGGTAGTTGGGCAGGACCCGAGGTTCAGAGCATGCTTGTGCATCTCTACCTACATTACTGCTCTACGTGGAAATGTAGGCTGGGGACTGTAATCACATTTTGGTTCAACTCTCAGAATCTCTGTCCATATAAAAGAGACAAATAGAGAGATTGATTTCTCCTAATAATCCATACAGTTAGTGAACTATAACCTGTCACCACTAATCAAATATGAAAGTTTCAAACTTTGTGTGACTCCAGAAAAGGTACTTATGCCTAATTTATAATCAGTTCCAGAAAGGTAAGTGACATTCCATTTGACTATCAAATACAAGATAGTCACACTAGGATACATTAACATCACAATTTAACTGTACTTTAAAAATCATATGAAGCAATAAATTGAGGTGGGTTAGTAACTGGAGAAAAGATGAGACATACTAGGTAATTATAAAGACATTTATCATCACAAATGCAACTTTCTATCAAATAATACTGATTACTTCCATTATAGGAGAAGCCAGAACTGAGAAAGGGGAGAAAAATTTCATAAGCATTTTTTTTTAAAGATGCTAAAATTCTGTACACTTCTTTCTGCATTCAACTATATGGGGAATTGAACTTTCACTCTCCTGTTAAAGGCCCGTTGTCATTCTCCTCCTGTAAATATCACTTCTTATTTCTTGAAATGTAGGCCAATTCAGTAGGCATATTCCCAGGTTATTGTGTTGCTATGGACTAAAATTCACCACAAGACTTTCAAAGTTTCAGACATGGTGCTTTAAATAAACTACAGAGGTAGAATTCCTTAACATACATAGTTCGTAATTCAGAGGCCATTTCAGAAAAAAGGAATCATGACAGTAAAATCTCATAACACTGTTGTTTTTTAATATACCATTTAAAATGTCTTAGCCTGGATTTTGGTAGAAACCCAAGCAAAAGGGGGAACGCAAATGAATTTTTTTTCCTGAAAATAATATTGAGTGGATGCCAATTAAAAGAGATAGAGGTCTATTGGTCATTGTCGCCCCCCTTGAATTTAGACATGATCAGACATAAAGCAGTGCCAGACAAAGCCAGATGTCTCTGTGTCTGATTCATACCCTCGGCACTTTTCCCCAAAGCTCAAGGTTTCTAAAAGATATGGAAATAAATGACTTTGATTCTTCTTGGAAAGATAAAAATGAAAAATTATACTCAATATGAAAGAGCACAGAGGTAAGTCATATGTAGAGTCCTTATTGCTTGTTTGAGATGTGACATTATGAAAAAAAGTGAGTTAATTTTCATAAATAGTTGTAGAATTCCATCAGCGGTTCCTAAGTTTAAAAGAAGTATCTATTGATCAATCAATCTATCATCTATCTATCTATCTATCTATCTATCTATCTATCTATCTATCTATCTATCATCTATCTATCTCATCTATCTATCAATTTTATCTATCTAATCTTTTTGTCCATTAGTCTACAAGAAAAAATTTAAGATTTTATAAAGGACAGAAGAGATTTACTGGATATCCAGTCAGTGGAATGTTGGAGTCTCCAGGGATTATGATTTTATAGGGATGTGAGCCTTTGTCTTTCATTAGGCTACTATACAACTCTGTAGAGAAAGACATTAACTTGTAGAAAATGGATGGTAATGTAATATTACCTCTTCTTAGCTGTGCAAATAATTTCTGTTTATGGCAATGCAAATGAATTTTGTCCAATAAAGAATATAAAATCTCTGTAAATCAAACCCTCATTTAAGCCAGTTCCAATACCTACTTGTTTCCTGATTAATGCTTCAAAAAATTTTTTTGGCATGAGTTCATTTTATAGCTATATGAGAATCATAAGTTTATACTAGTTGGAAGGCTACCTTCTAATAATACTCAATGAGGGACTTCTTTTCCTTTGTAGAGTTAAAATGATTCTGGAAGAGGGCCAATGGTTCCAGGAGGAGGAAAATCATTTGGCACCACATGCAGAATATGGTTTGCAGAATACCAGAAATAGTTGGGATATGGTTAGGAATGGGGAAGAGCTGAACACATTGTGATATTGGGAGCAAAGAGCCAGTTTTGTGTTATATACACATGGAAGCACATACACATATGTATTTCTAGGGAGACACTACAAAAATATGCTTAAAGGGAAAGAGAAAGGGGGAAAGAGAGGAAAGAGATATTTTTCTAAAACTTTCCCCTTACTTTTCATTTCTTGACTTAATATTTCTTACACACATCATTACTTGTTTTGCCTTTTCCCTAGAAGAAATTTCACAGAATGTCTGTAATTTATACAGCAGATATATTTGTTTTGGTTTGTTGTCAGTTTCATTTCTTTCAAAAGAAAATAATTTCAAAACTATGTTTTCAGTTAAAATTTTTAAAATCTGTCTTTTTAGAATATGTATTTATTATTTTTGTGTGTTTGTTTAGAGGCACTTTCATAGAGGTACCCACTATTTCTTCACTCCTCCGAGCCCTATAATGAACTTAAAAACATCACTTGATTTTTAAAATTTCTTACTACAATGATATAGTGCTTTCCTGTAAGCCACCAGGGCAAATCCTGGACAAGTCAGTGAATTATGCTTAAAGATGCAGCCTATGATTAGGGAATGAGAGCAGAAAAAGTCAACTACAAGCTGTAGGAGTAAGTGATGGAGGCTGGGTCAGTGATTCCCAAGTAGGACACAGAGTTTGTAGTTACAGACTAAAAGAGAAGACAGGCTTACAGCAGACAGTACATGTTCAATATGCCTTTTCAACTCAGCCTGGTGTTGAAACACCGTTTGTTCATCTATGTCCTTCTCAGGAACTTGCCATCAACTCATGGTGTGTCTGCACAGATGTCCATGAACCTGGCCCAGGAAGACCTGGCAGGAGGAACTCAAACATGTTTCCTTCCCTAAACTCTAAGTGTTCCTAGCCATCTTGAGGAGACTTGTTGCGGTAGAAATGAAATGTCCAAGAGACCCTGGAGTAGAGATAACATCAAGGAAGTGGCATTTTCCCAGTGAAAGTTCATTCATACTTCTTTGCCCACCCCCACCCCCTTAGGCAGAAGGAGAGTTCCAGATCTGTGAATGCCTAAGGTTGCACTCAGCCCAGGAAATCAGGTAACAGCGGCCCCTCCCTAGAAGGGAGCCACCTGATCTCAGGCTTGGGCTCAGAACATCTGCTTGGTTCTTTGTATCTTGTGTAACTTAGTGTCCAGACCATTGTACAACTCCCTACTTCTGAGCTTGGTGGTCCTCTCTTGGCTTAAGATGCAATATCTTCCATCTTCCTTGACTTGTTTCTATGAAAATCAGAGGATAGCTAGTGTATCTCATCCACATACAATCAGGGTGGGCGTATGAAAGAGGGATGAAAGAAGTGACAGGTTTGACAGCACACATAAAGATAGTCTAAGAAATGAATAAAAAAATACCTATATTTAATCTAAAATTGTTCAGACCTGACTAGGTTTCTAAAAACAGCTTTTTATTAGGAAAAAAAACCCAAAAAACTTCAAGCCCACAGAAAAGTTTGTCCATATAATTTTTGCTCAGTCGTCTGAGAGAAAGTGGTAGTGTTGTAGGTGCATGACCTTTACCCCTAGGAATAAGGATATTCTCTTACAGAATCACATTATAATAAGCAAATCAAGAAGCTCAACATAGATATGATGCTATTCTCTAACATACAGCCCATAGTTCAGTTTCACCACTTGTCCCAATAGTAGCCTTTATAGCAAAATAGAGATTTTTATCCAAGACTCAACATAGTAATAATGCCTCTTTAATCTCCTTATGTCTAGATCAATTTTCAGCCTTCCTTTGAACTGAATTAGAAATTTTTGAATAGTACAGGATAGTTGTTTTATAGAAAGTCTCTCAGTTTGTGATTGTATGATGGTTTCCTTGGGATTAGATCTAGGTGATGACTTTTTGGCAGAAATTTTACATAACAAATGTGTCCTTTTCAGCATATTGAATTTAGAATTTTGGTATGTCATTTTGTACCATTATTGGTAATGTTAACTTTGATCAACGTGGTTAGAAATGAAAGCAATGCAGGATTTGGAAGTAGAGAGAGAATGGAGACTAGTATAGAAACTTCATTACACTTTAGTAGGTATTTTATTGTAACTAATCAAAACATGTGAAGAGCTACTTCCACACTGTGGGAGTAGCTTGTTCCTTAACAAACATTTCAGCCAATAGTTATAGTATCCATAATGATTCTTACTTGGATCAATTAATATGATAGTAATTGAAAACGGTGATTTTCTAATTATTTCATTTCTTTCACATGTAATATGCTGTAAAAAAGAGCTTCCTCTCTCTCCCTCTTCCTTCTCTCCTTATTTCATCCTCCTTCCCTCCTTCCTGTGATTGCATAATACACTTTCACTATCAGTATGCACACATGGATTTTTAAAATTCAATGTATTATATTGCATTATGATTATTAATCATTTTAAAGCTCAAGTTTGTCACTATTTTGATCAATAGAAGCACTTTAACCTAATTCCTGGGTCCTTTTGACTTGATCCCATTATCTTTAGTACTTATGTTTTGGCATAACATAATGTTCTAGGCTTAATTTGTACTTTCCCTGTCCCTTCGCTGAAGTAGCCATTTCTTCAAGGATCTCTGGTTCCCTTTAGTTGGAAATAATATTTAGAAACCAAACTCTGTGTGCTAGGTGTGCTCATTGGTATTAGGATGCCATTGTTTCTAGTCTCAGTCAGTCGACAAAACTTGGAAATACATGTTATTTTTAGAATAGTGAATTCATACTGATAACTAATTCTGACTTATCAAACCTACAGAATAGGGTAGTTAAAATCTGAAAGTAGACGACAAGTTGATCAAAAATTGTTTATTTCGAGGGACAACAAATCAAAGCACTTATCTTTTTTCCTGATATTTGGGGTTTTCTAGGGAAAAGAAAAAAGAGGATCAACTAATTGCTAGTGATCCAACATCTTTAGTGTTGGGCTGACATTGTCTTCCTAAAGCTATGTTGAAGTCCTAGTCCCAGTACCATAGAATGTGACCTTATTTGGAACAGAGTCATTGCAGATGTAATTAGCTAAGATGAAGTCATACCAGAATTGTGTAGGCCCTTAATCCAATATGGTTGATGAGGACAACATCATGTAAAGACACAGACAAACAGAGGGAAGACAGGAGGATATGAAGATGGAAGCTGAGATTGAAATGATGCTTCTGTAAGCCAAGAAATTCCAAGGACTACCAGCAAACACAAAGAGCTAGAAGAGGCAAGGAAGTATTCTCCCCTTCAGGTCTCAGAGAGAGCATGTCCCTGCTGATACGTTAGTTTTAGACTTCTAGCCTTCTGAACGGTGAGACAATACATTTCTGTTCTTTTAAGCTACCTAGTTTGTGGTACTTTGTTACAGAAGCCCAGGAAACCAATATAGATTCTGGTACCAGGAAGTCAGGTGTTGCTATAAAAAATATCTAAAAATGTGGAAGTAGCTGTGGAATTGGGTAGAGGCTAAAAGAATTCTGAGTTGCTTGATTGTCAAAGTCTAGATAGCCTTGAAGAGATCATTGGTAGAAATATAAACATTAAAAGCAATTTTGGTGAGATCTCGGAAAGAAGTGAGGGGAGATACAGGGAAATTTCTATTGCCTTTAGGAATTACAGAGATCATCATTACTAAAATATTATTAGGAATATGAACATTAAAAGTGCTTTTGGCGAAGAATTAGATGGAAATGAGGGAAGATGTTATTGGATATTGGAGGAAAGATAATCCTTGTTATGAAGTGGCAGAGAACTTAACTGAATTAAGTGAAGTTCTTACTTGTCTGTTGGATAGAAAAGAAACCTTAGATATTTATCTGAGGAGATTTTCAAGAGAAATGTGGAAGGTTTTCTCCTTGCTGTTTATGATAAAATGTGAGAGGAAAGAGGTAAATTGAGGAAGGAACTGCTAAGCAAAAAGGAGCCAGCACTTGATGATTTGAAAATTTGTCAGCCTATCCAGATAGTATGTTCTGAGACAGGGCCAAGGGTGCAGCTGACAATCTTTTATTAAAATAATTAGGTTTGGGACTTATGGGAGCAATCAAGCATCTCAGCAGAAGTCACAGGAAGATTGGGTTTTCCAGGAAGGAACTGTGGATAACCCTCATGTCCGTTGGTGTGTATCCTGCAGCATCCATGGAAGACTGACAAGGTTTTTGAGAATATTATACCTGCAGAAGCACAGCCAGCCTGGACTGAAAGGGACAGAGATGGGAGAAATGAAGGAAGGATGGCTTTGAGGTTAGAACCTTGAATACAGAGTTCAGTGGAGTTGCAGCTTCCACCACCTGGGCCTAGAGGGTAGGTCTGTCAGCTAGGGCTAAGAAGACAGGATCACTGTCCAGGACCAAGAGGAACAGAGGACAACGCACGGAGCCACAGATAATTATTCTCAAGACTTGAAATCTGGGGCGGCCAGATGACTCAGTTCGTTAGAGCGGGAGCTCTCTACAACAAGATTGCTGGTTCAATTCCCACATGGGATAGTGGGCTGTGCTCCCTGCAACTAAAGATTGAAAACAGCAACTGGAGTTGGAGCTGGGCTGCGCCCTCACAACTAGATTGAAGCAACTAGATTGAAGGACAATGACTTGGAGCTGATGGGCCCTGGAGAAACACACTGTTCCCCAATATTCCCCAATAAAATAAAATAATAAAATAAAATAAAAAATGTGTTAAAAAAAGACTTGAAATCCTATGGAATTTTCCCTGCTGGATTGTGAACTTACTGAGGACCAGTGGCCCCCTTTATTCTTCCAATTTCTCCGTTTTGGAATAGGAGTGTCTGTCTTATACCCATCCCAGTGTTGTATTTTGGAAGTACATAACTTATTTTCTAGGTTTCACAGGTCCACACATGGAAAGTAATTTTGACCCAGGTTGAATTAATCTGAGTTTCACTCATAACTGATTTAGTTGATGAGATTTTGGATTTTGAGTTGACAGATATTTAGATGAGATTTTGGACTTAACGTTGATGGTAGAATGGTTAAGACTTTTTGGGATGTTGTGATGTGGTAAATGTATTTTACACATGGGAAGAACATGAATTTGAGGGTGGGTAAAGGGAAGTCTATTATGGGTTGAACTGTGTCCCCCAAAATATCTGTTGAGGTCCTAGCCCCTAGTACCTTCGAATGTGAACTTATTTGGAAACAGAGGCATTGCAGATGTAATTAGCTAAGATTAGGTCCTGCTGGAGTAGCATGGGCCCTTAATACAACCTGACTGGTGTCCTTAAAAGAGAGGAAAATATCATGTGAAGACAGAGACACAAAGGGAGAAGATGGCCATGTGGGATGAAGGCAAAGGTTGGAGTGATGTATCTACAAACCAAGGAATGTTAAGGCTTGCCAGCAAGCACTGGAAGCTAAAAGAGGCAAGGAAGCATTCTCCTCTATGATTTCAGAGAGAGCATGGTCTTGTCTACAACTTGGTTTTGAACATCTAGCTTCCAGAAAGGTGAGACAATAAATTTATATTTTAAACCTTCCAATTTGTGGTATTTTGTTATGGCAGCCCTAGAAAACTAATACAGCATGTAAGTCCCCATAAGCAGCTGCCTAAAATCTTTGTGAAATGAGAAGAATCAACTAATCAATAATCAATTCGCTATCAACATTCAGACTTCTTATTTCTTACTTCTCTGATGTGACAGCTCCCTCTTCCTATAATATTAGAATGTTATCCTATGTTTGCACTAGAGATCCTATTTTCAATGGTCACTTGGATGGTTATCTGAATCATCTCGATAACAAAGAATGTTGGGGAAAGGGCCTTCTCATCCTCTTCATCTCTAGATCCACTCTCTGCCATATGCCTCACTATGTCAGTGCGTACAAACGTTTTTAAATGTAAACCACAGGAAGAAATACATTTGCCATTATAACCCTGTATTCATGAACCTATGCATTAAAATAAACAGAAAAAAGTCATTTATCTTTACTATTCTTAACACATGCAAAACAGCTATTTTCTGGTCTATTTTGCCTTTTTAAAATGTTGATATCCACCTGTACTACTCAGCTCAGGCTGCCATGACAAAATACCATAGACCGAGTGGCTTAAACAACAGGATTTATTTCTTATAGTTCTGGAGGCTGGAAGCCCCAGATCAAGGTGTTGTCAGATTTGGTTCCCCGTGAGGGTCCTTTTCCTGGCTTTCAGAGGGTTTCCTTCTCATTGTGTCTTCATATGGGGGGAGGGAGGAGGGAGAAGGTGAGGGAGAAAAGGAGAGAGAGAGAGAGAGAGAGAGAAGAGAGAGAGCTCTAATACTCATGACCTCATTTAAACCTAATCACCTCCAAAGGCCTCATCTCCAAATACCTTCCCACTGTGCATTAGCATGTCACCATATGAATGCTGTGGCAGAGGAGACACAGTTCCAGCCATTATCACCGTCCTGTAAATCGATCTCATATCCATTGAGTAACAACCCACAGTTTGAAAAAAACTGTGAATGGCACATATTTTGCCCCAAACCTCTGAACTCAAGCTTCCAGGGAAGGTTCCACTAAGTTCTATGCCTCATCGCCTCCTATTTTCCTAAACTCATGCGCCCATAAACATCCCAGCCCTATACGATGTGGAGATAAATAAGACTGAGCATTGATAATGGTAAACAGTCCTTGAAATTAAAAAGAAATCAAACATGACCTCTCAAATTCAAATGAAGTATTTGTAATAGAAGAGCAAGATTTTAGCTATTTACAAACAGAGCTGCAGTTATAGTAAATCATTGTTTTTCTGATATTCCAAGCAACTAGGCACTCGTGATTATTCATCGAGCTGTTATACTTGGAGGCCTTCTGCATGTGGGACTCCCAGATTATTCGTTACCACTCTGTTTCCTGGTCATTTCAAACAATTACTCATTTCTTTTAACCAGATTGACTGATTTTCTTTCTTTCCTAACAACAATTCATTGCTTGAGTGAAGCGACCAAGCAACAGGTTGTGTTCTGGAGATAATGCAAGTAAATGCGGACCTGACAGCTAATCTAGATGAAACCATCCGTTTTGAGTGAATCTAAATGTGGTCTTAAGAAAAACAACCATCAGAAACTGTCCCTTGACCAATAAGCTAATCATTTTGAGAGACAGAAGGCAGCTATTTTTCAGGCTTCCCTTCTTTTTGTTTCTTAATAATTTGAAGCAACTTGGGGATGGTGAGAATAGATACTCCCATGATGTTAAGAAGAAATATTTGGTTTTCTCTACTCTAATAAGATATTTTTATTGTCAGGAATTTAACAAATTCATCTTATTATCTAAAGGTCAACAGAAAGAACTGTCTGGGATCAATAACTCCAACCTGAAGTTAACACTTTTGTCAGCTATAGTTGAGAACGTCATTGAGTTACACTGCCAACTCTCTAGAACCGGGCCATTTAGTGTATTTCATGATGCAATTATCCCAGAGTATTTACTGGAAAACTGTATTTCTCTAAATAAGATGGTTTCGTGTGTTCACCATTAAGCTTTTTCTCTGGTGAATCTAAAGATGATTGGTGACTCCTACATTAAAATTGCTTAGGCTGTAATCATCATTATCATCCTTCTCTGGTTTAGAACTGTGAACCTGGTACAGTCGTTTATTCTCTGTTGGTGATAACTTAAAACTCTTTGCTGTGTTATATAAGGTTCCTGGATGAATAACTCTCACCAATCTATGAAGATGGAGAAATAATCTACTATATGGCCAAGACTACTGTTTGGAACTTTTTATTCACCTTTAAGGGGGCTTTAAAGAATCAGTATGCATGAGTAACACTCAAGGAACAAAAAACTATTTCTTTCCTTGACTATATAGAGAAATCATCAGTGTACTTTTATAATCCAAACAATATACTATCCTACCACATGATGCATGCCAGAGTCATTATTTCTTTTTAAAAAGCTTTTTTTTCCCCTTGAAGATTGAAAATATAGCTGCAATTTAAATTTGGAAATCAGGCATCCTAAAACAGCTAGCAAATTGCAGACCCACAGAGTCAGCCACCTTTTTATCCTTTCCTTGATTAGTGAATTGAGCAGAAATGACAAAATCAATTCAAGAATGCATGAATTTCCTCTTCTTCACTTTCTGAACATTGTATGAGGCCTGTAATTCCATCTGCAAGATGCTGCTGGTAGGACTGAACAAAGAAAGCAATTGATATTTTAGTCTTATCCTTGCAATGAATTTTGCTTATTACCTGCTTCCAAGTACAATGGAGTGAATAGTGATTATTCTTGCGTAGATATAAATGCATACATGTGGAAGGAGCTAAAAAATGAGTAGCATGAAAATAGCTTTCGACTTTCAAGATCATTTTCTTAGTCAGCTAAATGAGGCCAGATTTGTGCCGTGGACATCAAGCATAAAACAGAGAAGATTCCTCCAGCTTTGTTGTAACTTAGGATCCAGTAATGTAAGGTGAACAGAACCAAATGTTGGTAATATTGATTTTTCTACCTATGGACATAACGAAGGGACAGTATCTAGTAATATACCCTTTAGGTCCTTGCTACTCAAAGTGTGCACATTAAAGCTTGAAAAGCACTCATTTAGGCTGGTTGTTCTTGTAAAGCTTCAGGAGCATATGAATCCATCTAGGACATTAGCCTTGTTCACTTCAATGCCATGTTTATTGAGCACTTTGCATGTTTCTCGGTATATATTTGTGAAATTAGTCCATGGATTCTATTCTATTAATGATGAGGAATAAATGTTTAGTGGGTTTAATTAACAGAAATTTTTTTCTTTTCTTCCCCTCCCCCATTATGAATATTTCTCATTAATCAAACAATGTTATTAAGAATGTAACTAGATTTTTCTCTAGCTAAATCATTTGCAAGTGATTACCCACAACAATTTTACTTCATGAATCTCCATTAATTGCATGTAGTACTGTTCAGCTTGCACATATACCATGAACTCTCACTTAGTCACAATTATTAAGGAATGGACACCAACAGTTAGTTGACCGTTCTGGTTAACGATTATAATGTAATGTAAATCACATTATACATTTCCAGAAATTAAGCAAAATCACAGGCACTACATAAAACATAATTCACTATTTTTTTTCACAGGCACAGGGAATTTCAGAATCTTTACGTGGCTCAAACCCCATCTATTAACTTCTTGTTTCGTTGAGCACTAAGGCCTGTCACAATTTATCTTTGGAATATGTGTGGAACCAGTGCACTTCTTTCCACCCTAGTGTCATTACTGTAGCGCAGGCCATCCTTGTCTCTTGACTAGATTAACACATCATTCTACTTGGCCCACAGGCTTGCCCCTTTTTAATTTGCTCTGCCTTCTGAAACCTGAGAGATTATTAAAAGAGAAGTTTATAGTTTCACTCCTCTGATTAAAACAATGGCTTTCTATTTCTTTCAGGATAAACTTCAAAATTTTGGGTCTCGTCTCGGCCATACTTACTTGTCAGTGCCATGTACCATCAGTCCTCTCTACGTCCCAAGCCCGCTCTCCACATATGCATCGTCCCAACTCCTTCAGTCTATCCTCCAATTAGAAAAACGACTTTCAGGTCTCAGAAGCCTCTGTGCTTCCTGGCCTCCAGGCCGCTGCACCTGCTGCGCCTTTGACTAGACTGTTATCTTTCTGTTCTACACTTTCTATCCCCTTGTATGACTAATTCGTAATCATCCTTCAGATCTGTTCACCATGGGTTTATCCCGGAGTCCTGCCTGCCTCCCTCACACCTCTCTAAGCCTCGGCCCAGTTGCACACATCTCCTAAACATCCTTCATCCCAGCATGTACAGTTTAGACTCAAATTCCCTATTTACCTATGTATACCCTCAAGTTCATACGAGCCTTCAAGTTGATGAGTAAGTCTTTCTCACCATTATAAACGCAATGCCTAGCACATGTGGAAGGAGCTAAAAAATGAATAGCATGAAAATTGCTTTCAGCTGTATAAGTCACTCTATAGGTTTTAATTAAATAAATGAATACACTACTTTCCTTGACATCAAAAAGCGTACAGTCTAATCAGTTTAAATATCAATTTTCTATACGTACTATAAAAAATAGCAGATAAACTAGTTACGTTGAATGTGTAGTTATCTAAGTGTGTGTTCTAGAAGATGCTTTCTCAAATTAATATCCAATATTAACATGTTTGCTTCTCACTTAACTTTTCATTTAAAATAAAAATTAAAAAAGGTACAGATTGGGCAAACACAGAGATGGTTAGGGCCAAAATCATCTGGCTGCCCTTTATAAAACTGAATATAAAATTCTGCTTATTTGCATGCCCTCAGAACAAAGATTTATAATGTGAGAATGGCAGAAAATATGAACAAGAAATAGTGTATACACTTAAATAGATTCTCAAATCTTGAGAAATTGCAAACTAAATATAGTAGTCCAAGATAAAACTCTGAGAATTTAATCAAGCAATTACCTTCAGGAAAAGTATTTAATTAAGAAGTAATCAACAGAATTTCAGGTTCCTTGAGAAATAATCACACTTAGCTAGTGACGTCATCATCCAAAAAAACATCCTCATAAAGAACTGGCACTTCACATCCTCAGGGGTGTGGCCAGGGCTCACATGGTGGTTGAGATGTCTGAGAGAGCTACCAGCTGTGAGAAGACCTGTGTAGGAAGTCTGTCTTTGCAGTAATCAGCTTTGCTGTGGTCACTCATGACTTCCAAATCATGAAATCTTTCTTATGCACATTTCCTGTTAGTTGTGAGTTACCTACAGTTCTGCTTCAACATACACTTACTTCAAATTCAGGCTGAAGGAGAAGACCCTATTTGAGACGTGGCATTCTCATGGGACAGGAAATATAAGAGGCAGTGTTAAAGACACAAACACTTTTAGGATTCTTCTCTAATGCAGCTTATGACACAACTTCTTACATTCCATTGGTCAAAGCAAATCATATGACTAAGCCTGATATTAGATTGAGGAAGTATCTGTCACCAACACAGAAGCCTTGCAAGTCATGTGCAGGTTGCAGTAGTGTTATACACTTCTTATCCAGAAGGGGATGAATATTTGGAAGCAATAATAACATGGACCATAGTCCTTGAACTGGGAAATATAAAGGACAGAGTCAAAATGAAGGACTTGGCAGGCACAACGTTTCTAACGCCTGGGTCTGGTCCATTATCTATAGAGGCTATGTGGCTGAAGGTTAAGGACCCAGGCACACAGATCTCTGATTGTCCTTAATGGGGATCTGGGCTATACGGTTTACTAACTTTTTGACCTGGTGAGTCACTTCCCTTCTTCGAGCCTCAGTTTCTGAGGCAGAGTCTATTTTCTGCTCATCAAATATTAAAGAAAAATCTAAGTGCTTCTCCATATTTACTCATTCTACCTGCAGCTGGAGTGAGGCTACGAGAGAGGTTCTGGCCAGTGAGATACGAATACTTCCAGGCATGGCCCCTAAAATCTGTCCTGAGGTCTTTAGCTTATTTTGTTCTCTTCTGCAGAGCTGGAGTCGCTGATGAAAGAAGCTTGGATCGCTGAATCTGCAGAGAAGAGCAACAGAGGAGAACCACCTGACCCATGCCAGACTGTGCTGGGGTGGCAACCCTGGGGAGTGTTAAGGCATTGAAATCTGAGGATTTACTTGTTTTTGCAGAATCACCCCACATTTATCTATAGATGAGCATAAAGAATATCTTTAGGGGTTTTAGAAAGATTAATGGAGACAATTTACACAAAGTACAGAACAATGTCTGGTACAACAACAACTCAGTATGTGGCAACTGTTGTAATTTATTTTAAGGTCATATTCATATGGAGGTTAAGAATAAGTTCTTTAAAATCAATACATTTAGTTCACATCCAAACCCTGCTACTAACCATGCATGTTAAGAACATTTATTTATCCTCTATGCCTCAACTTCTTTATTTATAAAATAGCAATAAAAATAGCATCCAACTCACAAGGTTGTAAATTTATAATAAGACAGACAACCCATATGGTGGTGGTGGTGGTGATGGTGGTGGTGAGAGTGATGATGGGTGATAATCTGTTTGATTTTCCATTAGAGGAGTAGAGTGGGTTGTCAGGGAAAAGAAATAAGGTGACAAGCTTATGTGGAGACTGAATTATGATTTTGATCTGATCAACTGAACTGACCAGTCACAGCATGAATGCTAATAAAGCTGTTTCCATCCACAAAGGCAGTGCCCAAATGATGGCAAGGTATCTCTCTCTCTCAGTAGGTGGTTTTCCTTCTGCAGACATGAAAAGCTTAGGAGCAGGAAATACCCATATAGCATTTTGAGTTTATGTTGCATTAGTTATTTTTCAGTAATTTTAATGCAGCAAACTATAGTATGGAATGCTACAGCATTAAAAATTGTATTTTTTCCAATTATACTAGTAATGTAGTTTGTTATAGAAGTTAGAATTACAGAGATGTGGACAGAAAGAAAAAGATGCATAGTTCTAATCCAACAAATAACTAGTAATTTTTCTGCATTAACATTCAGCCTTTTTTCTATGTTTTTTTTTTTAACAAAGTTGGATTTTCTAATATTATATTAAAATCACTTCATAAATATTGTTTCAAGGATTTAATTAAGTGAATGTATCACAGTTTACCTAACTATTTATTTACCCTGGATCATTAATTTATGTTTAGTTTTTTGCCATTATAAGTAATGCCCCTATTAATTTCGCTGTTACATATTTTTCCATGTTTTGATTTATTTAATTAGGACAAATTCACAGAATTGGAATCACCAGGTCAGATAGAAGAAATATGTATAAGAATTAATATAATACAATGCCAAAATGATATCCCCAGCAATATATGAAAATGATGATTTCACATGGCCTAACATGGGTTTTATTTTTTTAAAAAGTTTGCTAATTGTTTAAAAATATTTATTATACTAATACAGGATATTTATTTATATCTGTAGGCATAAGTACTGTATATAAGTTATTTTATTTTGTATTTCTTAAATGATACCTGAATTTTAAATATCTTCTGAGTTTTCTTATTTTAATGAATATTTTAATTATCTCATGTCAATTACCAATTTTTCTAAGATTTTTATTATTGATTTGCATGAGTGTTTTTGATTTAAAGATATTAACATACTGTCTTCTTAATATATTTCATCCTTTGTATCAGAAGACCTAGTAGGTGGCCCTGCTCTTGTTAGGTCACTTTCAACTGACTAGGTGGCTTTTTACCCTCTCTTATATACACTTCATAACTGAATTTTCCATTGACCATAATTAAAATCTCCATTTCGAGTGAACTTTTCAAGTTTAGTAGTCACCAACTCTCCATTAAGGTAAGCCTAGGGCAGACTTTTCAACTTTCAGCAAATATACTTAATATCTGTTCATTGTTTTTTAAAAATGGCATAGTTGCAGAATTTCATTTAATTTGTAAGTTTTTCTATCTGTATGTAAAATATTCCTTCCAGTATAACTTTGGGACTGTCAGAGGGGTACTGAACTGTGCCTGAGTTTCTTTGTAAACTGAAAGATGAGAAATAATTCGCATCTTCATAGAAATTTCCATTTAGAACCACAATTCACATTGATGTTCATAGTTCAGATATTTATAATTCCTCTTCACCAAAAACAGTTCTAAGCATTGAGAAGGTTTTCTCAGAATTCCCACCTTGTAGGAGCTGGTTTCCATGACTACCTGTCTTGGTATAAAGCAGTGGAAAAGTTGGCAGACTCTGCAGTCCAAGTTCTCAGTTGAGCTCCTATACATCATTTCTGCTGAGCCTACTTTTCTGCCTGCCATTGATGTGGATAAGTTTCCAAATGCCATAGTGCTAAGCAGAAATCCACAGGGTCACATGTGGCCTTTGTGAATTCTGTTTGTCTTCCCTCAACCCTCGCCTATTCTTATGTTTAGAACAGCAGATCTCAAAGGTTTTGGTTTTCCGGATTTCAAATGCACCAGTACACACTCTGCATGACACTGCCATTGTTTCCCAACTAATGTCTTCTCAAATTAAAAGGAATCATTCATTCATTCATTCATTCATTCATTCATTCATTCATTCATTCAACAAATATTTATTGACTACCTAGGAGAGCCTGTCTGCCTGCATTTGAATTTTAGTTCATCTATTTAGCAGCTTGTAAATCTTAGGTAGGTCAAGTTGATACCATTTTATCTCATGTGAATTGCATTATTTCAACTATGATGATGATAAGCCAGGTGCTTTGCTAGGTGTGAAGTATACTTTAGTGAATAAAGCAAGCACAGTCCTTTCATGGAGTCTAAACTCAAGCGGGGGAGAGGCTCCTGGGTTTTGGAGAGGATAGTGAAGTCTACCTAAACTTGAACCTCTGTACCTAACTTCCTAAAATGCATGTAGAATAACAAAGAGAGAAAATGAAATCTCCCATGGCTCACAGCTATAGCTTTAGTAGACAAAAGAATATCAAAATTTTCAATTTACATGTAGGTGGAAGAACATATCTGAAAACAGTGGATGGAAGCTACTCAGGAATCCAAAAGAGTCTAGAATCAGATGGAAATTTTGTGGAATTGAAGAGAGTGCAGTGGAGTTTCAGTGCCAGTGTGACACAGATAACATCAATGGAAGATCATCCCCTAAAGGACTGGGTCCCACCCTGAGTGGAGAAATATCAAGTGTATGTTCAGAAACCAGGTGGGTAAAAGACCTGAGGAGTCTAAAGCTACTGAGGAGTCCAAAGACAGAAGCTTAGAAAGTGAAATGTCATGGGAAGGCACCACTTCTGGGGGAACAGGAGGCACCATGGTACCTGGAAGTATCTCTTGGTGGTTCCAAGGGAAAGGAAAAGAAGGAAGCAGCTGAAGGTAAGTGTCACGATATAACATATAAAATTAAAGACTAAGAAGAAAAAAGACCAAAAAAAAAGTCATTTACGAAAGGAACTGCACTTCACTGTAGTAATAGAAGAAGGCATTCCTAAACTAAGAAATCAAGTAAACTACCCAATTTCCTATATTGCTGCTGCTCCAGGAAAACCCAACCCAAACAAACATAGATGGCAATAACAAAATGACTCAGCATCTCTGCTAAGTAATTCTACATAAGAAAAGTAGTGGTTTTAGGAAAACACAGAGCTTAAAATACTTATTCTTTACGTTAACAAAGATGAAAAATGCCAGCATATGAATTAAACATCCAACTCAAATACTTAGAAATTTTTTTTAACTGAAAGAAAGCAGAAGAAACATCAAAAAAAATGCAAAAGTAATGATTTAGAAAACAAAACAACTAATAAAAAATAATCATTATCAATTGTTTTCAGGTGTGATAACGGTATTGGGATCACATGTTTAAAAAGTTTCCTGGAATTCTCTCACATTCCTGATGGAAGGCAAAAAATGGTCCAGCCATTTTGGAAAAGAGTTAGGCAGTTTCTTTGAAAGTTAAATATATACCCACTCCAGGACCCATCAATCCCAGTTTTAGGCATCCACTCAAGTGAAACAAAAACTATGTTAACACAGAAACCCGAACACAAAGTTTTACAGTGGCTTTACTTATAACTATCAAAAACTGGAAACAACCCAGTCCTTCAACTAGCAAATAAGCAAATTCTGATAATGTCTGTAACACACAACACTACTCAGCAACGAAAAGGAACAAACTATTATTGGGAAAAATTTAACCTCCCTGAGACTCAGTTTCTCTGTTTATGAAATGGATTATCTCCCCCCTAAGATTCTCATGATGACTAAAGACAATACATATAAAATGTATAGAGTAAAAAATGGCTCATTCCAATGATTAGTCCTATTGTTTGCTTTTAATCTTTTGTATCCTCATAGCTATTGAACACCAAGGAGGAACATATCAGCAGCCTCTGGCATCATGCACACTTTCCAATGAGGATCAAATTCCTTCTAAGTCTTGCTTGGGGACCTTGTGGTTCATATTTACTCAAAATTCTTATCTGTTTTTTTCTGTTCTATGAGTCTTTATTTTTTGGAAGAAATTTTGTAATTATGGTCTCTGCAATTTTGGAAGCTGCTTCTGGCAGACCTGGTTCTTCATCGCTTATTCAGTAGGGAGACACATATTTTTTTTTCCCCTCTCTTAAATATTTAAAACATATTAGATAGGTTTAAGTAATTTTTTTTTAGCACAACTGATCGTGATTTGTTAACATATACTCAGAGCAATAAATGATTCCCCTCACTAGGCTCTTGTCCTGTAAGCCGCACTATTTGAGACACTAATGGGTCAGATGAAAAAATTCGGGGCATTGTTTCCAGGAAACCCTGGATTAAATGTCCACATGAAGCCTTAGGCAGCTCCCCAATCCCCTCCCTCAGAAGTCTCGGAGGAGATCAGTTTGTTGATTAATTGGCTGACATCTGAGGCTTGGGAGAGGGTGCTGAGATATAGGGCAGGAAGTTTGCAGTGGTTGGTGGTAACATGATAATTTAAAGTGCTGGATGCATGTGAGTCTGCCTGGGGTTCTGAGAGTAGGCTCATGTGCTCCAGGGAGAAAAGGCTGAGAAGCCACAGGGGACCACATTCAAGGGAAATACCAAAGACACACCTCACCTACTTCATAACCTAGTTTCGTTTTGAAAAAAAGTTTGAAGAAATTTGCCCAAAAAAGAAAATAATTCAAACACTACAAAAGGATACACAGTGAAAGTATGTTCTCCTATCCCTTATCCATTTCTCTATTCTCCTCCCTAGAGGTAAACATTGATACCAGCTTCTTGATTATTCTTAGAGAGCTCTTCTTTGCATAAGCAGGAATATATATATGAATATATGACTCCTACTTAGTGCTTTACTAATGTTAACTAAAGTAATCCTTGCAGATAACTTTGTTGTAGATTCTATTATTACTATCCCCATTTTACAGATGCAGATGAAGGACAGAGAGATTTAGAAAGTTGCCCAAGGATACACAGCTCATACACATTGGATCCAGGGGAGATGATATATATATATATATATACACATACATATATACATATATGTATGTATATTTATATATATGTATGTATATATATATACACACACACATATACATATATATATCACATATATATGTAATATATATATGTAATAAATATTATAATAAATATGTTCATAAATGAATACATGCATATACACACACCATATAATGTATTTTATTAATGGTCATTTGAAGGGTATGTAGATTTTCTTTGTAGTCTTTTCATATTTCAAACACTGTTGCAATGCATTTCCTTGAACAAGGTCACCTGTGCAGGTTGTGCTCTGTGCAATGTAAGGAGGTGCCGTTCACATAGGTTATCTTGTGATTTAATTCACATAGATTATAATGGCATCCTTGGAATTGCTCAACATATCAGCAGTGCTTATTCATGTTGACCTAATTTTAAATTGAATGTCTCATCCTCTGATCAGCTGGTATTTCCATGGGGTTATTTGTAACATAAGATGAAATAAGGTACCCTATACACACCAGTGGTAGAATGTTCAAACTTAAGCCTTGAGAAATTGCCTTGGTTTTTATGATCAGTAAGATAAAACACGATTGAATATTTTTCTTCCCTGTTGCTTTCACCGCAATTAATTTTTCATAAAGGGATGACTACACTGTTTAAACAATGGATTTTTACAGTCTTTAAAGATAAGATGAGCTGGAGCTGAAAGGATTAATTGGCAAAAGATGTATTTGCATAGATTGTTTCTGACCCCCTGATAGACACAAAAGGCCAAGGTGCCCAGAACATCTAATGGTGTTCTGGAACCAAGAGGAATGGGAGTTCTATCCTTTCATGCTCTGGAAAAGGTCTCAGGCATGCACGATGATCTTCCGCCAATGACACCTGGATGCCATCGGGCAGCTTTTTCTACAATGCTACAGTTTTGCCTCCCAACAAAATGGATGCGATATTTTCGCCCAGACCACTCCTGAAATATAAATCATCCAGATGGGTGACATTTTTTTCTTTGATGGCATGACAGATCACTGGGCATTCAATCGTTGAAGAGATGCTATTTTTCAGGACTTGCGTTTAAAACATCACTCACCCTGTCACTACAGATCCAAGTTTTACAGCCCTGCAGCTAGTATTCTAAATTGTTGAAGTGAACACTAAGTGAGATGTCCAGTATAAATGACTGAAATAGACTTTCTTTTGCTTTTAAGTACATTTGAAATGATTTATTTTGATAAATTGCCTTGAGCTAATTTGAATTTATCACACAAGTGTCTATGGCTCGTATTGTCTGACATGTGTCAGGAATTCTTCTTTTTATTCTTTAAGAAATGGTTCATTTTGTTGTAGCCACATAAGTCCAGAGCACGCTTGTCCCCTTCACATTTGTATGTGAAGGTGTTTATGTTGTTCCCCCTGGAACTGAGACAATCATAGAAAAGAGATGGCTTTTATCTCAGTGCATAACTTCAATCATGTTCCTCAACATAATCAATCGATTTCTATGTTTGTCAATTTGGTTTTGTCAGCCACCATAATCGTCAATTACTAAATAAGAATTGATCACCAAGTGGCCTGATGTTGTTACCTAAGCAACCCTGCACACAGTGTAGTTATTTTAATCATTTAAATGACTAGATCAGATTAGCCATTTGCCTTTGATCAATAATGCAGTGACCAACATAAGACCGACTACTCTTATTTTGTGTTCACTTAGGCAAAGTCTGAGGGGGAAGATGATTGTTTAATTAAAATACAAAAATATTTCCCTGGGAAAAACAAAATATTTGCAGATCTGGTATCTAATGTTGTAGCTATTTTATTTTTCTTATGAAGTAAGGAAAATAGCCTTAAAGTCACTGAAAGGAGTACCATACCACAGATAATTTATTCATTCGACAATCATTAAGAACCAAGTAAGTTTTTATGTGTTTGATGCTGGAGGTATAGTGATGAGTAATTCATAGTCCCTGTGGGCAAGTAAATCATAGGCTCCTAACAGAGATATACTGGTAAGGAAATAATTTCATTAGAGCATGATAAGTACAAACAGGGTATGATGAGTGGGGGAAAAAAACGGAAGTTATTCTTTCTATCTGGAAAAGTGAGGGAATATACATAGAGAGGAGATGAGGCTTGAATAAATTCTTGAAAGTTCAATAGGCATTCTCAGTGTAGACCAAAAAGAGCATTATAGCTAGGAGAGAGCTAGGAAGTCACAAAAATCAGAAAAACTAATTTGAAAAGAAAAGGGGATTTTTATTGGAAATTGTGGTAGGCAGAATGATGACTGCGCAAAGATGTCTCCATCCTAATTCCTGAGACCTGAGAATATGTTGTGTTACATGACCAAGGGCAATTAAGGTTGCAGATGAGATTAAGGTTGCTAATAAGCTAAACTTAATTAAGATAAGAAGATTATCCTGGATCATCCCGGAAGGCCCAATGTAATCACAAGTGTCTTTATATGGAGAAGAGGGAGGCAAAAGCCTAAGAACCAGAGTGAGAAAGACTTAACCAGCCTTCGCTAGCTTTGAAGATGGAAGGGGACCATGAGACAAGGAATATGGACAGTCTCCAGAAGCTGGATTATACACAAAAACAAATTTCTAAGGCCTCCAGAAAGGAATGCAACCATACTGAAACCTTGATTTTAGCCCAGTAACACTCATTTTGGACTTCTGACCTCTAGAAATGTAAGATAATAAATTTGTGCTTTAAGCCACAGAGTTTGTGGTAATTTGTAACAGTAGCAATTGGAAACTAATTCAGAAATTTACTTGAAATTCAATTTACTTGAAATTTAATTGAAGGAAGAGCTGGGGAATCAAGCCTCAATTAGGGATGTTATGACTGGAATCAGATTCTCCATCACATCTCGCTATCTATCTCTCTATGTCTACCTCTGTCTCTCTATCTATTGGCTTCATTCTTTAGAGCAGCTTTTCCCAAGGGGCAGGGGATTGGTCACTAGCTGCTCTGGACTAATACTATTATGGAATTTCAAACACAGAGAAAAAAATTTCTCCATCTTGGTTCCAGCTTGAAAAAAAAAATGCCATGGAAAAATTCTGATTGACCTATTTTGAGTTAAATGTCCAAACTTTGAACTAAGTTTCCGGAGTGAATGATGTTAATCAACCCAGCCTGAGTCATGTGCCATGAATTTGGCAAACAGGGAGAGATTTGTTACCAAAAGAAAGGGGACAAGAATGTTGGGTAAAATAGTAGCTGTCTACTACAGCATGTGGAATGAACTATAAGTAGTTTACAATAGTGGGAGCTGAAAGTCAGTGACAAGTTCAACCCAAATGCATATGAATAATTAGATCACATAATTAAGCTCTGTGTCGACTTTAAACTATTCCCAGAACTCCAACGTTCCCAAATGTATGTTTATGAGGTTCCTATCAAAAGGTGGAGATCATGACAGATGAGTTCATCTTACATTGGCCCACCATCTTGTTTTCAGCATAGTAAAGTCAGGAATTGGTCAGCTGTGAGGAAGGTCAGTTTAGAAGAGACCAAAGCTAAGAAACTAGATCCCTCTCCAGAAATGCTAGTGTTTGGCTCAAACTCAGCTGTAGGCAACCAGAGTCCATTCAGGAACCTTCAGCCTATTGGCAAGTACCGTTGATTTTGGTCAGATTTGGATATAATCCTAAATTGCATTCTTTCTTAATTTTATTACCTTAGCACTATAAGTCTAATTTTCATCATCTGCATTCAATATATTGATCATAAAATCTGCTCCCTATAAAAGCTGTCATTTACTGAGAGTTTATATGTACAGATATTTTATGAGTTTCCAGGAAACTTTAGTCATGAAGGAGAAGTCACTGGCCTCAGAACAAAGCAAAGACATAAACTAAGGGAAGAAAGAGGAGCACTTGTGTAGTAATATAGACATAAAATCAAGACAGGACCTGAGTGAGGTTAACTCAATGCAGAGGCATTTAACTTAGGGTTCTTGATGCAGATAAGATGGGTTACTGAGCCTGGGGGAGAGGGAGTAGGGTTATACAATCTGCAGGTACAGAAGGACAATTATGTGGGGAGACAGAGAGTAGGAGGGGGGAGGGAGAGAGAGAGACAGAGATAGAGACAGAGAGACAGAGAGAGAGAGAGAGAGAGAGAGAGAGAGAGAGAGAGAGAGAGAGAGATGGAGACAGTGAGACAGCTATAGAAAGAGGAGTATGGAGGCAACAGGTCATTATACTTCCAGTTCTGCCTCTACTATTCCCTATTCTAGGTTTTTCAAGTATGCAAACCACTTTTAAACCTGGCATTCATTAAAGGCAATTCCTTAAAGAAAATGATTCAAATGAACCTAAGAAAGGAACCTCCAACTAAGACTGTCTTTACAATAGCCCCAAATGGCAACTGTTCCCTAAATCTTAGAATTAGACCATTGCAAATTCTGACCCTTTAAGCCAGCTAGACCCACACTCTGAGTGTCTCATTCAATAAAGCACTATATTACTGTCGGGGATTATTCTGGCCCACTAGCTTCCTACAGCTGGTGTAACAAAGTACCACATCCTGGGTGGCTTAAAACCATAGAAATCTATCATCTCACAGTTCTGGAGGCTAGAAGTCCCAATTCAAGATGTCAGCAGGGCCTTCTGAAACCTGTAGGAGAATCCTTCCTTGTTTCTTCCTAGTTTCTAGTTTCATCACAAGGTGTTCTTCCTGTGCGTCTGTCTTCACAAGCCTGTCTTTGTATAAAGTCATTCATCTTATTGGATTAGGGGGCTCACCCTATGCCAGTAGGACCTCATTTTAACTTAACTAATTACATCTGCAATGACCCTATTTCCAAATAAGGTCACAGTCTGACATTCTGAAGGTTAAGATGTCAAGATATCTTTTTGGGGTGGTATGATTCAACCCATAATGCCATCCTCTTACTTTTCACCAACTCCTTTTCAGATTCTATATCCATCTGATTATTGGTTCCTGACTTCTGATTTTCTGTCCTGTATATGACTTAGCTCTTATAGTTTGGGTTAAGTGTTGGCATATCGTTGATGTTGACAGACTAAGAAAGAGAAAAGCAGCCTGACATCCGGGAGCTGGCTGGCTATTACCAACAAGTCCTTGGTGTTCTCTTGTTGAACATAAACAACTTCACCGATCATCAACATCAGACAAAGTTACTGTGAACATGATGAGTCAAGGCAAAAGTAAGACCACTTAATAACCATGTCAGAACACAAAACAAAACCTTGTCCAAACCACAAAATGACCAAACATCCCTCTATCTTGAGTGACTGCTGCTTCTTTGTCAATCACAGCTTCGCCTAGGTCTAGTCCTCCCTCCTTCTAGATAAAGTTAATTAAAATAAATAATTAAAATTACCACCAATGCCTGAGAACATCTAATACAGAACAAAGCCACTTTCTTAAATCCTACCCAAATCACATAATACAACCCCAACCCTTATACTAATTCCTTTCGGAGACCCTCTTCTTGAGTCTCCCCTTGGTTCAATGTTGTACATTCTCCCTCACTGCAGCAACCAATAAACTTGACTGGTTCAACTATGAATGTGTCCCTGATGGTATTTACCCAGAGGGCATTGACAGACATTGTAATAATGCATATTAGCTAAAATGTGATAATGGAATTAGAAAAACATATTTTGCATGTGGAATGTATCAATCTTTCAAATGTTTAGAGTGAGGATTGTTATACATCAGATAGAAAAATACAGGTATTAAAAATGGTTGTACTTACTATACATTGCTATACAAATCTGGTAGTCAAATACATTCATATCTCTCTTATTTTACAAGTCAAATTACACTCAAACTTTGATACAGCAGTTTGGCATCAGGTTTAGTGTCTTATTTTGAGTAGCATCTTCCTTTGAATAGTCAAAAAAACTAGGGACTGTCTTAAATCTATGAGGAGTGACATCTACTCAACTTGAACACCCAGCTGTGGGAGGGAGGGGAAAGAGCTGAGGTCTCCTTAGCTGGCCCTACCATTACTTCTGGCTGCCCATGGAGTCATGGCTGGAAATTCATCCTACCATGTCAGGTTAGGTGGTCAGGGATCTTTGATCACTCAAATCCCTCAGTGCCTAGCACAACCAAGAGTGTCCCTTATTTGGGTTCTCCAGGTCACAGCTGTCAGTTCTTGACTCATTCAGTCAGAGTGAGAGCCATTCTACCAAGGTGCCGGCCACTCCAGGAGTACTCTCAGAAGTGGGTCAGAAGCCTGCCCCTTTGGAATGAAAACCACTCTTCCTTTTCCCTTAGGGGAAGCACCTCTCCAGGATGGGCAGCTCATCTTATTCAGAGCCTCAGACACAAAGGTCTCTTTACTTTCATTGCCCCTACAACAGCAGGATTTTTTTCACCTCTAGAAAGTTCTTAAATTCCCAGTCCCTTATGGGAGAAAAGGAATCTGTGTGTCTCAATAAGAGGAATTGTTCCCAAAGATGACATGGGGGCTTTCTAAGCCCTCTGTCCCTTTTCTTCTTCTCAGAGAAGAAAAACAAACATTTTTAAGACATAAGTTAAATGCTTGATGGAGGTATGCTGCCGCACGCATGTGACATCGCAACATAGAGCTGCTTTGTTTTTGAATGGTTGCTGACTTGGAATTGTTTAATGTACATTGGGCCTTGGATTCTATAGTGCTATTTATTTTGATAATTTAGAAAATCAATACATTTTGCCAATTTTATGTACTATCCCAGACTTTATAAAATGTTAATTAGATTTGTTCTAGTCAAATTTCTCCAACACATTGTTATCTCTAGCTTGAAATAAGAATATATCCTTATAGTCTTAAAAACATCATTTGTAAAATCCCTCTAGGAAAGATCACATTATCATTATCATCCAAGCTCTTTTTCCCCAATGAAGCAATTATTTTTATAATGTAATTTTTAATAATGTGATGCTATCTAGGTGATCTCTGTCAACAACGATTATATTGTAGCCGAACAGACTATTAATGCTCATTTTAAATCTTAGTCAGGGCTTTGACTGTGACTACTTCCACCTTTTCTTTCCCTTCTTCCCAACCTGGTAGGGGAGCTCATTCTCAGATACAGATTTTAATATGAAGTCATTGACTTCTGCACAAGTCTTTTGAGGGGAATACTTTGAGTAGGTGACCCACATATGACTCACTTTCATCAGTTACAAAATAACTGAGGTCTAGTCTATAAGGAGTTGTGTTGGTACCATAAGGGGGAGAACATTCTGGAACTATCAACTAAGACAGTCTTTGCCTAAAAGAGCTCCTTAATGCCCTAGCAGGGGCAGATCTGAGTGGCTGGGACTCATAATAGGTCCGTTTTTGCTGGAAGCAGAAAGAAGTTGAGAACATAATGTTATCCCTGGAGAGTAAACTTGTAAGGGCGGCCAAGGTACAGGGCAGAGTTGGAGTGATGGGGATGTGGGTAAAAGATCCAGAAGTATAATTCGTGTCCTTGTTTTGCTTTGGACTCTCCCCAAACTTTGAGTTTGTCTACAATAGCACTCAGTGTCTCTTATAACAACGAATTTAATTAATTATGATAAGAAAGTTAATTGTGCCAGGTTTTGGATTTTTTTCAACAAGTTATGTTGAATAACATTCACTTCTCTTTCCAAGTCCTGCCACATTCTCCTGATTAGTCCAGATCATGTTAAACTAATTTAGATTTGTAGCATATATCTGTAGTCTAGAAAGACAGAGACATGTCTCTGTTATCACTGATATCATCATTCAGGAATGTGATTTCAGCCCTGGTGAAATCTAATTATGAGGATAGAAAAACACATTTCTCTGATGCTTTCCACTCACTCTCTGTTCCTGGACAGTATTTATTTGTTTCTGTTCTCTTCAATCAGACATAGTACAGAGAAAATCTCATAGGCTAAACACATTTTCAGATCTACACCAATCTAATGAAAATTAAACTCCTGGTTCCCTGACAAAGAGTATTTGATAGAAATATTGACCATGAATCTCATGTAATATACACTCCTTAAACTAAACTGCATGCATTTATACTTTATAAAGGAGCAGAATCTGTAGCCATTTTCCTCTACCTGTTACGTCGTGTTCTGATAATTAAAAATTTCTCCATATAGAGAATCATCACTTCCAAAATTCTTATTTGTCTTCTATTACTCAGGAATCAGAATTAAAATATCTCTTCACTAAAGCACGACTAATAATACATATTTATCTCAAGGAAAGATTTTCTTTGAACATAATAATAGAAATATTCTGTTTATTTTTTGACATTTTACATTACTTTTATGATTTCATTTGCATTTTAGTGCTTGACAAGTAAAACATTCTAGGATATCTTTAGATAATGCATTCAGTGACATAGGTACCTAAAGTAGTAGAGACATAGTTGAAAGAGCCACTGGACTTGGTATCAGAGGAGGTTATTTCAAAATTTGCCCGTTATTTATAAACTATGTGATCATTGGAAAGTTCCTTAAACTCTCAGATCCTCATTTTCCTTTTCTACAAATTGGAGACAATAATCAGGCTCCATAGAGTCATTGTGAGGATTAGACGTCATGGACATAATGTGAGTACAGAACTTGGCATATATTAGATGCTGACTAAGAAGTAGCAATTATATAAAAGCCCTGGGACATAAGAGTATATGACTAGAGAGCCTCAGATATGGGTTCCGGTGATCCTCACCTTCTGGGGTTCACACTTGGGTAATCCTGTATCTTCGAGTGTGGCTGGACTTACTGCCTCACTTCTAATGAGTAGAATATGGCAGAAGTGATCAATTAGGTCATAAAATGACTGCCTTTCTTTTTTGTTTATAATTAAATTTATAGGGGTGGCAATGATTAGTACAATTTCACAGGTTTCAAGTGTACAATTCTGTACTATATCATCTATATATCACATTGTATGTTCACCACCCAGAGTCAGTTCTCCTTCCATAACCATATATTTGATCCCCTTTACCTTCTTCTACTACTCCTTTCTCCCCGTACCCTCTGGTAACCACTAAACTATCGTCTGTGTCTATGAGTTTTTGTTTCTTTATTTGTTTGTCTTGTTCCTTTGTTGCTTTCAGTTTTATATAAAAATCACAATGAGATATCACCTCACCTGGTTAGAATGGCTATCATCAACAAGACAAATAATAAGAAGCGTTGGAGAGGCTGTGGAGAAAAAGGAACCCTCATACACTGTTGGTGGGAATGCAGACTGTCGCCTTTCCTCTTGAATGTGTCGCTCTCACGGTCTCTTGGGTCACTTGCTCTAGGGGAAGGCAACTGCAATTCTGTGAGGCAGCCGTGGGAGAAGCCCATGTGATGAGTGACTAGGCCGGCCAACAGTCACGTGAGTGAGCCTGGAAACAGAGAGTCTCTCTAGAAGAGTGTTCAGAGGAGACTGGAACTCTGGGTTTTAGCTTGACTGTACCTCATGAAAGACCTTAAGTCAGAAACACCCAGTGAAGCTGTGGCCAATTTCTTGACCCACAGAAACTGTGAAATAATTAGTGTTTGTTTTTTTAAGCTGCTAAATTTTGAGTTAATTTGTTATATGACAATAGATAACGAATACATCATGATAGGCATAATTAGCTGGATTTTAGGGAAAAAAAACGTTTCTTCCTTTTTATGGAAATCATTTGGTCAATTTATATAAGCCGTTGATCTACAATTTACCATAAAACTATATTTGACATATATTGGGGTATGAGATGGTAGAGGGGCGAGTCTGAAGCAGTTTTAGGAGGTAGACTTTAGGTTCTGTCTGTCTATCTGACTGTAGCCTTGAACCTCAAGATGTGTCAAAGGAACACTAGGCAGCTTTTTGAAATGCTCTAAGAAATGTGGGCATTGTGATCTCTAAGTCTGGGCAACACCAATACCTTCTTTCACTCCTGGAGCGTCACAATGAACTTAATATGTTATAGGCTCTACAAATCTGAGATGCTGAGATTTCTAACAGGTTACTGGCTTTAGTAGGTTAAACATCCCCCAGTACACTTTGGGAAATTATGGGTTACTTCACCTAATAAAGTGCTAAAATCCTCGCTTATTCCTCACAGCAGCCTGAACTTATGAACAGCTACTTTTAATCTGTTTAACCTTGCCTCAGTCCCCAGGCCGTAAGAGTTCAACCTTTGCCCAGAGTAAATGTTTTGTCATAAAATAACAAGAACTCTGATATAATCACCAGATGGTAATAGCTGAGCAAATTCTAATCTGATCACACAGAAGAAATTGTTCCCAGGCTCATTCTGTCAGTTCCAATTTCATCATTTTCCTCCTAACTGATGAGTCGATTATTGCTTGATTCCAATAATTCACTCATTTATCAGAAGGACTTATTAACAATGCCTTCTTCCCCCAACCCCCAAGAATATACATATCAAAATCCTTCTGATTTAAAATTCCTGGCTAAGTACAGTTTTCGTTCTGCATGGAGCATTCCCCTTCACTACGACTTGCAGCATTTCTGCTAAATATTGTATAATGTTTTTGCAACATATTGAAAAATTTTGAGGGAATGTTTGCATATGTCTCTAGTACTACCATTTGCAGCAGTGTGTGGCAGTTGCTATGACAACTACTTTTAACATTAAAGAGAGAAATTAAAAATTTTGCATATTTGAAAGGACTTTCTGACACTAAGTTATAAATGTTAGGATTTTAACAAGAGCTATATATTAGTGTGTCAGTCTGTTATTAGGACTAGATTTTAGAGATCATTTTTGGAAATTCATTCCACCAAATTTTCTTTCCATGTCAGTTATGCTAACACCATTGTCAGAAAATTTTACAAAAAAACCCCAGGTTATAAATTTTATGGAATGTGCTTGGTTGGTAAATCCTCCTCTCTGAGTACTGGTAACAACAACACAAAAACCACAACAGTATTGGAAATCACTGAGTGTCTGTGTGCTGTGTATTACATCAGGCATTTGGTATGTGTGTATTATATATGCAGGATTTTGTAGATTGCTGTAAGAACGAAATATAATTGTGTAATTTTATATACCCAATTATATACACGATTAAATTTCTTTCTCACAAAATCTTTACAAAATAGCTATTATAATTCCCATTTTACCCATAAAGAAACTGGGGCTCAGAGAGACTAGATAACTTGTTCAAGGTCTTAAAGCTACTGAGTGGCAGAGCCAGCATTCAAATCCAGGTTTGTTTACTCCCAAAGCTATGCTTTTGGTAATTATATTGCTTCGTAAACATTTTTATACACTTTCCTTTTGAATTTGCCCTTCCTTGCAATTCGTACACAAGGGGTTCTTGACATGACGATAGGGCAGCAGTGATCAAGAGAGAGGTTCTCTAAGGCAATGCAAGGACTCTTCACATTTCTGCTGGCTTGACACAGGCCATTAAGAAAATGCAAATTAAAACCACAATGAAATACCACTTGACAATAGGATTGCTGTGATTAAAAAAACAGAAAATAACAAGGATTGGTGAAAACGTAGAAGAACTGGAATTCTGTGCACTACTAGTGGGAATATAAATGGTGTAGACTCTAGAAAACAGTTTGGGGTTTCTCAAAAAGCTCAGCATAGAATTATTAGGTTGGTGTAAAAGTAATTGTGATTTTTACAATTATTTTTAACCTTCTAAACTGCAATAACTTTTGCACCAACCTAATACCATATGACCTAGCAGTTCCACTCCTAAGTATATATCCAAAAGAATTGAAGTAAAAAACTCAAACACGTACTTGTACACAAGTATTCATTGTAGCATTATCACAATAGAGAAAAGGTGGAAACAATGGAAATGTCAATCACCATATAAACGGATGAAAAACGTGTGGCATATAGATAAAATAAGAATATTATTCAGCCATAAAAAGGAATGAAGTTCTGACACATGGAAAAACCTTGAAAATATGCTAAGTGAAATAAGCCAAGCTGCAAAAGAACAAATATTGTATGATTCCACTTACATGAAGTATCGGGAAGAGGCAAATTCATACAAACAGAAAGCAGATTAGCAATCACCAGGGGCTCGGGGGAAGGGGAAATGGGAGTTACTACTTGTCACAGAGTTTCTGCTTAGGGTAATGAAAAAACTTTGGAAATAGATAAGTGGTAATGGTTGCACAGTATTGTGAGTGTAATTAATGCCACTGAATTTTACACTGAAAAATGGTTAAAATGGCAAATTTTATATTATATGTAACCCAAAATTTTAAAAATATTCTAATTAGCTTTGCTATAATTCCTAACTAACTTTCCTTTATCTAACCTGCTTCAGCTTCCTGCCACTTGATTCTAGCTTTAGGGTTGTTGTTGTTGTTGTTGTTTATTTTTTTATTTCCTGTTATTGTTCTTTAATGGTAGAGTCTATCCAGAAGATTTTCCCAGGGGGCCAGAATTTTAAATGTGTTTCTTAAAATTTTAGAATCGGAGGAACTTAGAGGTTTTTTCCTGTTTGTTTGTTTGTTTTGTTTTTCCATTCCATACATGTTTTTTAAAAGCTTAGATCTTCATGGACAAAAATTAATCCATACATACTCAGCTGCTACCTCAGTGCCTGACATGTAGCACTGAATAACTGCTAAGAATAAACGAAATGAAAGAAAGAAAGGAAGCAAAATGAAACCTGGAGAAGTACATTTCAGTTCATTTTATTCCTCAATCCATCTGTTCACTTAAACAAAATGTGTTGCTGCTTGTTTGGTGTTACGGATACAAGGAGCTGAAATGGTGGCCCTTGTACCTGGGGAACACAGAGCCTATGGTGGGAGACAGGAATGGAGGAATATTTCCAGCACAATGGTGTGTTTAGTGGTATAGACAGATAGGGTAACATAGCTGGCTAGAAGGACGACTGACCACAGTCTCTTGATTCCTATTCCAGCTTTCTTCTGTATCACTTGGTAGAAAATATTGTGCCAATAACCTCTCTCCATTAAGGACTGGAACTAGGCCAACAAAAGGCCACCGTGATCTCTACCATTGCAGAGTCGTTTTGATATTACATAGCTCATGTTGGATTAGTCCACTTCAAAATTGAGGTGGTTGATCCTGTACCTGGCTATGGTAGGAGTTAGAAAGTCTTTGCGAGATTATAGCAGGACTCAGGACGCTCAATGTATGTTATGGACGGAATGTTTGTGTTCCCCAAAATTCATAGTTGAAGCCCTAATTCCCAATGTGACTATATTTGGAGGTCAGATCTTAGGGAAGTAATTAGGTTCAGATGACTTTATGAGGGTAGGGCCCCCCAGGATGATATTAGAAACATTATAACAAGAGGATGAGAGACCAGAGCTCCTCTCTCTCTTTGCCATGTGAGGACACAGAAAGAAGTAAGCCAGGAAGAGGGACATCACCAGGAACTGAAACAGCCAGCACCTTGATCTTGAACTTCCCAGAGATGTGAAATAAACATCTATTGTTTAAGCCATCCAGTCCCTATTTTGTTATAGCAACATGAGTTATACATGCAATGGCAGACAGAAATAGACTTCCAGAGAGGTGGCTGGACAGGTTAGTGTTCTGGGTTGATGCAGAGTGGGGAGACGTACTGGAGTGCCTTTCGTTGTGAGTGGCAGTGCATGAGGTCAAAGGGCCAGCTTCACACCCTGTGGTCAGTAGGATGGGGAATGCAAGGTGAAGCCAGGGTAACATTGCAATGTAGGTTTTCAATGACAGCCATTTATAACAAGATTGAAGGTGAAGAGTCAAAGGAAAGAAAATTCGGAGGTGAGAGAAAAGGGGGAAGATAAAAACAAGGTACAGCCAGCAAAACAGGAGGTAGATGACAAATTTTAGAGACCAGACCTATGCCCACACTTGTATAAGCTCAGGAATTCCCTTGAAAGGAGCTGAGATGGAATATACTGTTGTACAGCCATCTTCTCACCTTGATTTTACGCTTGGCTCTGCCACCAGGAACAAATGTAATTCCTATTACCAGGGCTATAGCTCTATGTGTTTTTCAAACTGGCACAGTGGTTACAAGTCTGCCTCCTCAGGAACCTTGGAGGAAGGTTATAAACATCACGGGGATGTTCAACTATAACCCTGATTCTGAAGAAGGAAGAAACCAAAGATACATTTATGAGTCATCCTTACCATCTGCTAGCGGAATATGATTTGAATTACTTGGTTCTTTTTCCTTCAATGGTCCATCTAGCTTGGCAAAGGCCAAACACTTCAGAAACCTATACAAAGTTCCCCTAATTCATCCAATGGTATAATTGGACACATTTGTATTATCCTGAAAACCTGTAGCCAGATCAAAGCTGTTTATCAGTTTATTCATGAGCACTGACAGTCCTTTGAATGTCATTGAAATTGCTGTGTTTTAAAATTGACAAATGCTTGGAAGTTAAAATTGCAACTATACACACTGCTTGCAATTTTATGTTCTTTGCAAATTGTCATCATGCATATTTCTGGAAATCTGAGGGATCCCAATTTAGAAGCCCATTTTTCTTTCTTTCATCCTCCTTAGTATTCCAACCTTGTTCCAAACCAGGCTCTGTGTTCTAAAGAAAATCTGCAAAGAGATCACTCTGATTCAATGTTTCCCTTTTGGCTAATTCAGAGTATTAAAACTCTTTATATTGAATTGTATTTTACGTAAGATATTGCTCTTTCTACATTCTCTAGTTTTGGTTGCAAAAAAAAAAAAAAAAAAGTCCCAGTTATGAAGTTAAAAAACTGGTTCTTTTCTATATATCAGTGTTGGGTGCATTACTTACCTCTCCAAATTTCAGTTCTTATTGGTAAAATAGGAACAATAATTCTTCTTCTACCCACGTTGCTAGGTTAAGATGATGAGATGAGGGTACCAAAAGTGAAAAAGGCTCTGTAAAGAACAAACCGCAACTCCAAGAGTGAATAATGCAAAAACCAGAAAAGAGTCCTGGAAGCTTAGTTATTTGAGTAACTGCATTTTTCAAACAAAGAGTAAATTGGAATCTTTCTGGGGCAGCTTTTGCCCTAGCCACTAACCCCATACTTGGCCAAGCTGTATGAACTCTGTAGTAAAGCGAGTGAACTTCATGCCTAGAGAGAACTTTCCCTGTGAATGTTATGAGCTGAGAAAGAAGCATGAAAGAGCTTGAAGTAACTCCTAAGCCCTAAATAGATAAAGAGGAATTATGAGAAGGGACAGCAGCCCTATCCAAGAGAGAAATACTCCAGAATTCTCCATACTAGAGAGCAAAGTCCTTACTCAGAGAATTGAAGGTCCAAAATTTGACTTTCTGCTCTTCATTTGTTCTCCTTTGAGTGGAATCAAACTTTCTGCCAATTTATACAAAACCTTTCCATAAGGGAAGACACAACACTTGGGAAAACAGACTTATTCAAACACTTATTCAAAAAAATCTACACGGTTTCTTCCTAATTAACTAGGTGCTAAATTAATTCATGTGTATAGATTAGAAGAATCATCAGATAATTAAAAGTGAGATGACAGATTAGAGGGAGGGGCTTCTTTGATCAATTAACAAAACTGATATCAGAATAACTATATATAATTTAGCAAATAGAAAAGAACTTAAGAGTAATTTTATTTCTTAGAGAAATTTGAAAATATATTGTAGTCATAATATAAAACTGTATTGCAATGCAAAATAAGCTATTAAAGGTCAAAATAGCATTTTTAGAAATTAAAAACATAATTCCTCAAAATGTAAAAGATCTAGAGTTATAGTTGAAGAAAAAAATTTTGATTTGGAAAATAAAGTTAATCTCCTAGTACACAATGCAGATAGATGAAATAGTAGAAAAATTATGGAGAAAATTAAGAGATGTGGAAAATTATTCCAGAGGTCCAGTATCTATCTAAAGAAGTTCTGAAACCAGTTATTGGCATTAGAAAGTGAAGATAAGAAAAATAATTTTAAAAGGATGATTATTTTTTTCAAGCTGAGGAAAGTCACAAATTGAAAGGTCTGAACAAGTGCCAAAATGGGATGAATGGGGTAACTAGATAGATGGTAGATATGTAGATAGATGATTGATTAGGTAGATAGATGGGTAGATAGGTGATGGATAGATAGATGATAGCTAGATAGATGATAAATAGATATACATCCTGATAAAATTTCAAATACTCAAACATAAAGAGAATATCTTCAAAGATTTCAGAAGGATGAAAAGTAGCTTATTTACAAAAGAAAGAGAACCAGATAAATATTAGAGTCCTTACAGATCTAGACGCTAGAACACAGTGGGAAAGCAGCTTCAGAGTTTTGAGAGAAAAGGAGTTTAAATTTAGAGTTTTACACCCAGTTCCATTAGATTCAAATGTGAGGGCAAAGTAAAAATATACATTTGCAAAGCTGACCAACCACAGAACTTTGCTAAAGAATTGTTTAAGAATAGATTGCAGCAAAATAAAAAATGAATGCAAGAACAAAGGAGGCAAGAAATAACAGCGAGCAAAGAAACCAGTAAAATGCATAATTAATCCTAAACAAGAATTAATACATGATGCAAAAACAAACAAACAAGCACCAGGGTATAAAATACTAGCTGATCTTAGTGTGATAGGTGGGAAGAGTAAGGATGGCTGGGTGTAAGGGTAAGGTAGATATAGGGTAAAATGAGGAAGAAACAGTAGCGTGGTAAGTGCGTAGAGAATCTCGCTAATTGCAGATATGGGTAGATAAATAGGTTTTTATATATTTTGTGCTAGAAATGTAAGGGTAACTATTAGAAAAGGGGAGAGGGTGATTTGGAAACATCCAAATCAGTAGGTAGAAAAACAGAACAAACAGAATGCAATCAATCTAATAAAAGATAAACAAGAAACACAGTGATAAGCAAATAAAAAATTACAATTAAAATGGCGAATATAACTCTAATTGTTTTAGTAATCCCAGTAGCACTCATATAATATTAAAATCATGAAAAACTTAGATTACATTTAAAAAATCCCATCCTATTCTTTTTATAAGAAATGTCCCTAAGAAATAACAGAGAAAGGTAGAATGTATAAAGGAGGAAAGATATAATAAGCATGTGAAAGTCATAAAAACTAAGAGTGGCCATAATAATGTCAAACATAAAATTCAAGCCCCAAAATAATTGAAATAGACAAAGATAAAATCCACCGAGAAGATACAACATAAACCTTTATTCATTTCACAACATGGTTTCAAAATGTATGAAGGAAAAATTATGAGAAAAATGTTATTATAACAATTGACAGAAATCCACACAATGGGAGATTTTACTGGCCTCTCTCAGAAATGGACAGATTGATCAGAAAACAAATAAGTATAGGGGTATAGAGTGTGCTGTCCAATGCAGTAGCCGCTACCCACATGTGGTTACTGAGTACTTGATACATGGTTAATTAACACTGAGATGTGCTGTAAGTGGAAAACACAAACGTGATTTTCAAGAACAGTACAAACAAAGAACATAAAATATCTAATTATTAACTTTTACATTGATTGAATATTGAAATAATAATTTTCAGACATATTGGGTAAAGTAAAATACATTGTGAAAATCCATTTCACCTGTTTACTTTTTTGATGTGGCTAGTAGAAATTTTAAAATTACATATGTGATTTGCTGTATTTCTATTGGACATTGTTGGTACAAACAATTTGGGTAAAAGAAAATATAAGCTTGATCTAATAGACCTATCTAGTTGTATGTCAACTTTGTACCTCTCTCAAATAGATAAATAATTCTATTCTAATATCCATGAAATGTTTATAGAAATATATGAAGGAGAAGTAGTATGATGTATTAAGTTTCTTGGAATATATCAATGTATTCCTCCAAAAGACAAAATCAAAGTCAAAACCAAAAACAGTACACATTAAACAAGAAAAAAAATTAAATATGTTTCCCAAATGTTATTATGATAGTTATTATCAATCTAAATAGTCCTTATCTATGTTAGAAATATCCAAACTTGTAGAAAACTTTTATGAGTTTATTTAAGCCGAACTGACCACATATGCCGGGGAGTAAGATCTCAAATGCTCCCGAGAATAACAGTTTTGTAGCTTCTTTTATGCATTTTAAATTAAGGGGGAAATTTAAATTAAGGAAGATTTCATGAAGGTGGGAAAAAAAGCAAGTGGTGATTGGATTACAGGACAGTTAACAAGATGATGTGCTTTCTTAAAGATGTTACACCTTCTTTCAAAGGTGTGTTAACCTAGATGTACAAGAACAATGGACAGGGCTTGCTTAAGACAAAGATAAACCTTTTACTAATAAAGTTATATGCCTGGGGTGTGACTACCCACCTTGACCTGCCCAGTTAGGAATTTAGGATCAGGTCACCTTGTGAAGTTTACTTTGTACAGAATCTCTTTTTTCACCCACAGCCTTGTACTAATACATTTGAAACATAGACATTTCAATGGCCGTGGAATGCCCACTCATCCACAGCGTAGCACTGATTCTTTACAAGAAAACTTGGTACTTTCTAGTTTCAAGATGTCTTGGTGACCGTGACATAAAAGTGAAAGCTGCGCAGAGAGAATGTGTGGAAGCCATCACATGGGACTGAGTCTAACTCTTCTTTCCAGACCGGCCTAGAAGGGCAATGCAGCACTTCCCTGTCATCATAAATGCCATATTCTATCCCTCTGCTATTCAGAGCCCTGTTCGTTGAGCATGAGCTCTGAACAAGATGTTGAGCTGCACAAAAATGGGGAAAGGAACGTTGGTGTAGGGTTTAACTACATGGACTTTAGCATCAGACAAACTTGGGTTTGAAACCTAGCTCTGCCAGATATAATAGAGCTTGGACATCTTCCTTCACCTCTGTGAGCTCCAGTGTACACATCTGTGAAATGAGTCCAATAGTAGCAAATTAGATATAATCCATGTAAAATTGACAGTGCAGGCCGAGCATATAGTAGGAATTAAAAAGAAAAAGTTGGTGACTAATATCATTGTAATTTTAGGAGTTAGCTAAAACATCAAGAGAATTCTAATTAGAAGGAATAGAATGAGGAAAGACAGGAAGAAACAAAAGAGTGTTTTGGGGAAAAAACAAGCGATTTGATATATTGAAAGGCAAGGCACGGCAGGGAAAAAGTTGCTGAGATAGGTGATAACCTGCACAGACATGTCATGAAGAACCTCTAGATGTCATATCAAGAAGCTCAAATTTATGAAGTGATGGGTAGTTTTTAAAAGGTTGCCTTGACAAGGAAAACCTTTGAAACCTGTAATGACAAGGACAGATTTGTATTTTATATAGATGACTGTCTTCATGGGGTGGTAAAGGGATTGGAACAGGTCAAAGCCTCCGCAAAATGTAACCGTTAGGAGGCTGGGAAAGCGATCTCCATCTTGACAAATCAATGGTGGTAGGGATGAAGTGCCGAAAATGGACTTGAGCATCTATATCCACACACACACACACACACACACACACGATGAAATGAGAGTTTGTGATTAATTATAAGTAGGGAGGAAGAATAAAGTTGATCAATGAGATCAAGATATCCCTAAAGTTTCTCTCTTGGATAACCAGGAGAATGGCTGTGCCTATAAAAGAGATAAAGGACACAGGATAAGTGATAAGGGAGAGCAAACCTGGAAGTGAAAATGAAGACTTCAAATTTGGACATGTTGGGTTTCGTGTGTCAGCGGGACATCTAATTACAGAAGGCTAACAGGAGTTTGTTTAGTAAGATTCAAAGTCAAGGAAGGGCTAGAGGTACCATTGGAGTACAAACATTAGTGGGGCAGTCAAAGGAAGGAATGACTATTAAGGAGACTGAGAAAGTATAATCAGGATAAGACCTGGAGAGTCTGATATAACAGCAAGTATAGGAAAAGAGTATCCCAAAAGCAAAGAGTTGTCTGTAAGGTGAAAGACAACAAAGAAGTCCTCTAAGATAAGGCCTGAAGTATCTTCTCCTTTAAGATATTTTCAGCCACAGGATTGTAGTAGTTTGAAGGAAAAATGAGAGCATGAATGAAATCATAGAATATGTGTTACAAGGTAAGTATATTAGAAGTGGTGCCTAGAGTGGAACTCGGAAAAGTTTTTTTGTTTTTTTTTGAATATACTATAGCGTGCTGCCCATCTCAAGCCAGATGTTCCACAGACACAGCAAAATCAACATGTTCAAACTAGAAGTCATCTTCATCCCATTTTTTTGTGGGACTTCAATGTTTACAGAGTGAGAAAAAGGAGACAGAAAGATGATAATGTTGAAAATATAGGAAAAAGAGGGGATAATTAATAGAGAACTATACCAGCACAGCTGGAAGAGGCTGGTATCAAGATCACACTAAGGAAGGTTTGTCCCACAGCAGGTGGAGAGGAACCTCATCCTCTGAATCTAGAGGCAGGAAGGAGTTGTTGGCAAAAAATGAGGTCTTGTTGCCCGGTGAGTTGTGTTTGAAAATTTTCAGGGAAGCCATACTGACATCTTTTGAGAGTGAAGAGTGTTAGGTTGGATGTGAGGTTTGAGGAAAGTGAAAACTTAAAATGATTTTTGATGGGGTCAGAGGAAAGAGAAGACTAAGAAAAATGAAAGAAATATTGAGTGGGGTCTGTGAGTAGCACGCAGCCGCCTGAGTAAATAGATAAGATATATTGTAAAACTGATCTCCAATGGCTGAGTGTTCTGCTAACTGGGTACTGTAGCACAAGGTACTATGTAGCTGAAGATGCTGGTGAGAGAGGTGTTAAGTGGAATAATCATGAGGCTCTGGCAGAGCGAAGTAAGTGAAGCCAAATGTGGCCCAAAGAAGTGGGTAAAAAGGAAGGATAATAATATGTGGAGGTGTCTGATATAAAAGAACAGAGAATCACGGGAAAAGGGTATAAAAGAATTGGATGCATAGGCGATTGTAGTCTAAAATTCAGTTACTAAGAATGAATTGATTTAGAGCAGTTTTGAGAGATGACAACAAGGTCTGTGCTGTGACCAACAATATGGCGGATTAAAATGGAGTAGGAACATGTATCTCTGGGGTTGAGGGTGCCAATGAAAGGAAAGTCCCTGGTGTTGGATATCCACCTGGTAGGTTAATTACCTAGGATGGTGGTACAATAAGAAAAAGAGCTAATGTCTCAGCCAAACGCCAAGATCATCAAGAAATGTGAAGATGTAAAATTGGAAAGCAATAGATAAGAGAAACAAGGTTCTGATATCCCATGATCTTGGAATATGATGTGGTAGGTTGAATAGTGCCTCCCAAAAATGTCATGTCTTAATCCCTGGAACCCGTGAGTATGTTATCTTACACAATAAAAAGGAACTTTGCTGATGTGATCAAGTTCAAGACCTTGAGATGTAAAGATATCCTCGATTACCCAGGTGGGACAGTGCAATGACAAGAGTACTTATAAGAGGGAGCCAAGAAGGTCAGAGATGAAGAGATGATGACAGAAACAGAGGTCAAAGTGATGTGGTCCCATGAGTCAAGGAATGTGGGTGGCATCCAGAAGGCGGAAAAGGCAAGGAAACAGATTCTCCCCTACAGTCTCCAGACGGAATGCAGCCCTGCCGACACCTTGATTTGAAAACTTCTGACCTCCAGAACTGGAAGATAATACATTTGTATTGTTTCAAGCTAATGAGTGTGTGGTAATTTCCAACAGCAGCCATAGGAAGCTAGTACGATGGATTTTGTTCAAACTCACATGGGAGTGATCAAAGCCTAAGCAAGAACTATTGTCACCTCTACCAGGAAGTCACATGCCAAGGTGTTGAAGGGAACATCTCATGGATGAAGAGGTCTTTGGGAAGGAAACAAGCATTGCTCTCTAGCTGGGTATGAGGGATGGGGCTTCTCTGAGTGAATGAATCAGCTAATGAATCAGCTCTGACTTCTGCCTTGGGACTCAAGCAATGGCTCTTGTGGTGTCTTCTTCCAGCTTCTCATTTTAATTGCTATGACCCCTTCAGCTCTGGCTTCTTTCTTGGGACGTTCCGGCCCCCAACCACACTTTTTTTCTCTCTAATATGGTGAAATAAGGGTAATATTTACTGCTTTCTAATTGAAATGTTCTTGCAGGATCATTTGGATGAATTTGGGCTTTTAGAAACCGAATCCTGGAAGATATCTTTTTCTTTCTGCTTCCTGATTAGTTTTATCCGTCACCAGATGCGTTGTTTACAAAGTCTACCATCTGTTTGAAGGGGAGGGAGACACAGAAAGAAAAAGGGAGGAGGCTTAGAAATAAAAGGTTCAGGAAATGAAGAAGTGGCTCTGGGTAGAAAGGTGTCAGAAGCTCAGGATCGAGTGGATATTTACACCAGGGTCCAAGTAACAAGTATAGGGTATTGAAGTCAGAAGGTAACTTGCTATTTACTTCATTTTGAGTTACCTGTTTAGTGCTTCCTCCCCGGGCAAGAACTGATTCCAGAGAATGAGGCCTGAGTTCAAAGACTGAGGCAAATGGGTAAATATGACCATAGCGGGAGAGAAAAGAAACACAGAACAAGGCAGTTTTTGACAGGGTAATATTCCTTTACATTCTAGCTGGTTGAAAATTAGTCATGCAATATTAAAGCTTAAAAAGTTCTTAAAATCAAGAAATACTGATAATGATCAAGCATGATGTATTAAGTGTTAAGATTGTGTGTTCAGTGCTTTATATCTACATAATCCTAAAAATCAGTCCATGAAGTTGGCATTGTGATGTCCATCTGGCAGGTGAATCTGAAACTCAGAGAATTTAAGAGACCTGCTAAAGGAATTCAGCTCAAAGGTATTCAGTAAATGTTGGAGACAAAAATCAAACCCACATATGAAAGATTACAAAACCCCAAATGCATGCATGCTTTCTTGATTTCTACCATATTTCTCCCTAATAGTCTCAGCATGAATTTTCTGTTACTATCTAGAACCCACAACTGCAAAACCATTCTAGTGCAGCCTTACTGCTATGGTTATGTGAAAGTCTCATGCAGTCACACAATTTTAATTTATCATTCAATACATTTCTAGATGACTATAAACTAGTATTTCCTCTTAGAACTATGGACAAATCTTTCAGCACCTAGTAAAATGGGTCTGTAATCTCCCTGGATTCTGCTTATTTCTGGCTAGCATGGCACAGCCAAAAATCATACTGTTTCAGTTTCTAATTTAATGGAACATTAAGCATCCATTTCTGGTATCTAAATTGTACAGTCTCTGTTATTTATAGAGCTTACAGGCAAAGTGTTTAACTGAAAAATGGAAATAAGAATAGGAAATGGATGGGTGCCTGTTATCGAGTCTCATAAGTGATTCCATAATAATATTAAGTCCAGTAAGTAATGGGTGTTAAACAATTTACATTTTCAAAATTTTAAATAAAGACTTAATTGCTTCCTTCTGTTAATGAGCGTCCAGTTTCTTTTGTGTTCCAAACATGTGCTTCTGGAAATAGTCAGGTCAGCTGTACTCCATATAGTATCATTCAGCCATCGCTTGTTCTTGATGGTAGAACAATAGGATCCCTTCTTTCCTCCCTTTCTTCCTACCTTCCTTCCTCCATCTCTCCCTCCCTCCCTTCTTTCCTTACTTCCTTCTTTCCTCGCTCCTTTCTTCCCTCCTTCCCGCCCTCCCTCCCTCCCTTCTCCCTTCCTTCCAATAAATCAATGCTGTGATTTAAAACCCAGAAATGGATTCTAACAGGGCATATGCTCAACAGGGCAGAACTTTGTAAGCCTGTCAAATGCAGTTTGAAAATTCCACTAACAAAAATAAATACACATAATCTGAATGCCGCCTTTTGCTAAGGACCTTCAAAATAATATTTGCTTATTTTTATTGACTTATAAGCACATGGAAAACAAAATTCAGAAATACAAGCAGGTACTAGGACATGGAAATCCATGTAGAGAAAAACAGTCTGACATCTAAGTTCCCTAATCGCTTATTAACAAGCAGTTGGGAGTTATAGACTCTCTCTCTCCTTTTTTATTCCTCATATTAGGTGAGGCGATATCCCATAAGGTTCCAACACCTGCTTGCCTTGCATCTGCATCCCTATATCCCACGCAGGCAAGTTCTTTTCTGCATTAAGCTATCCCACAGGTTACTACCCACATTTCTTCTATTCCCAAAGTACCATACGACTTTTCCTGAAATTTTGGGGGCATCAGGTGATTTACGTTAAAAAACAAAACAAAACAAAACAAAACACAATGGTTGGAAGAAATATTAAACACCTGGGGTTTTCTTACTGTCTCTATCACTACAGACTGTGGACTACTACTCCAAGGAAGCCTTGGCTCGCTGCCTCTCCCTCCACCTATGTTTATCTCCCCATGTGATCCTTTACACACTCAGGCTTTGGACAAAACTTCAAATTCCCCTTCTTTATTATGCAGAGCGATTGAATTCTCTCTGCCTCACTCTCTGCATAACCTGACCAGGCCCGTGAAGACTTTTGTTCTAGAACCAAAGGTTGTTTTACTAAACAAAAACAGTTTTTGAACTCAGCAATTTAATTCTGCAGCTAGAATTAACTGTATATTAGATGAGTCATTTTCCTCCAGTCTCATTCTTGACAACATTTTTAACCCTATAACATCACTATAAATTAAGCAGGACTTATACATTATACCCATTGGGTGGACAAAAGACCTGAGCTACAGAGTTTGATTTGACAGCGGAAAATTACAGGTGTAGAACTAAAATGAAGAGCCTTGAATGCCAAGTCTTTTGTATCCTACACATGGGTGTAAACTCTACAGATGATCACAGTTTTAGCAAATGTATGTAAGGGGTGTGACCATTTGGATGCTGTGAACAGTTGGGTGATTAATTTTACATGTCAACTTGACAGGCTAAGGAATGCCCAGATGGCTGCTAAATATTGTTTTGGGTGTATTTGGGATGGTGTCTGCAGAAGAGATTAACATCTGAATCAGTAGACCAAGTAAAGAAGATCACCCTCCCCAACGTGAGTGGGCATCATCCAATCCATTGAGGGCCTGAATAGAACAAAAAGGTGGAGGAAGGGCAAATTCTCTCTCTTTGCTTGAGCTGAGATATCCATCTTCTCCGGGCCTCAGATCTCAGTGCTACTGATTCTTGGGCTTTTGGACTCAGCCTGGGACTTATACCATGAGCTCCCAATTCTCAGGCCTTCAACCTTGGACTGAAAAACGCCTTCAGCTTTTCTGGTTCTTTAGCTTGCAGATGGCAGGTTGTGGAACTTCTAGGCCTCCATAACCATGTGAACCAATTTTTATTATAAATCTACCTATCTATCTATCCATCTATCATCTATCATCTATTAACTCCTGTTGGTTCTGTTTTTCTGAAGAACCCTGACTAATACAGATGCTATGAGAGCAATGCATTTTTATGAGCATAACATAATCATTACTGGGCTCGTGTCTGAGAAAAGCAATATATTGTCTAAGAAAGAGTGACATTAAACCCTTCTCATAATTGGATAAAATGTGTCATCGCCTCCCCTGGTAGAGGAAGAAGAAAGAAAGAAGGAGGAAGAAAGTCACACCTCATAAATAAACGTACAGGTTTGGAATCAGACAGCTGAATATCAGTTTAGTTCTGCTACTAAACACTTACCATCCAAACCTGGGGCTAATCAATCAGTCCTATCCTAGCAGGAGAGAGATGCTTAAAGTGATTGAAGAGAGTTTCAGAAAGAGATTGTTTACAAAGTTGTAGGAGGGTTAAGGAAAATCAACAAGGAATATAAAAACCCTGGAATTAGCAACCTAGGGAAATTGCTACTCCCCCTAGAGCAATGGGTGGGATCATTTACAAGAACTCCATAAGACCTGCCAAGAAAGTGTCGGAAGAATAAAGACTCCAAACCTCTCTTTCTTCCCACCCTCCGTTCTGACAGTGCCTCCCTGTGGCAGAAGCCACCTGAAAGTCAGAGGGCATGGGGGCCCACTGATGCAGTCCATACGATCAGTCTCTAGAAGCACGGATGGAGGAGAGTGGAGAGCAGTTCTGGAGGGACAAACAGAGAAAAGTCTGAACAGTCATTATTAGTAACCATGTACTCATATGAAATAGAGGACAAAAGTACCTTTCTTGAAGTTTTTTTGTTTTGTTTTGCTTTTGATAATTAGATGAGACATAATGACTGCAAAGGGTGTAGGAAACCTCTCGATACAGATTATGTGCAAAGTAGTGTTCTGCAAAGGAAAGAAACTGGCACTAAAATGAAAATGCCTTGTATCCACCCGACACAATTACTTCTATAGTGATCTCAAGTCAGTTTATCCACAATCTCTGTGGGCAAGGCTGGGGACTGGGGAGTCAGGACACCTAAAAGCCCCCAGAATGGTATTATTACATCGATAGTTCTTAGTTCCTAGATAATGATGAAATGCAGCCTGGGGAGCAATGACTGTGGCTTATAGAAGCATGTATAAGGTTTGATTTCTTTATCAGAGCTTCTCACATGAAAAAGTAAGTTTTTAACCACATCCAAGAAAAAATGAGGTGCTTGAGCCATATAATAGGACCTGGGCAGGCATATTCTCATTGCCATACTTATCAGGCCACGAGGACCAAAGAGCAAAGGGATTAGTCAATATTTTTACAGCTGGAGGCACTGATTGCTTTTAGTTTCACCAAGATTGGAACATACTTTCAGCTTAAAGGAAGAAATTCTCTGAGGTTTTGAATTTCATTCTCTTCGATTTGCAATGATAAAGGATATAAAAATTTTTTTCAATTACAGTTGACATTTAATATTATATTACTTTTAGATGTACAGGATAGTGGTTAGACATTTATATAACTCATGAAGTGATTCCCCGTATAAGTCTAGTACCCACCTGACACCATACAGTTATCACAATATTATTGACTATATTCTCTGTGCTGTACTTTACATCCCCATGACTGTTTTGTAAGTGCCAATTGGTATTTCTTAATCCCTTCACTTTTTTCACCCAGCCCCCCAGCTCACCTCCCACCTGGCAGTTATCAGTTTGGTCTCTGTGTCTATGAGTTTGTTTCTGTTTGTTTGTTTGTTTGTTTATATTCCACATATAAGTGAAATCATATGGTATTTGTCTTTCTCTGACTTATTTCACTTAGCATAATACTCTCTAGGTCCATGGCATAATGCTTTTTCTGTGGTCTGAAGAACATTTAAAATAACTCTCATCTAACTCCATCAGTTACAAGTACATATCAAAGCCCCAAGGTTACTGGATTGACATGATCACTGTCTGGATTTAAGAATGAAGGGGAAATTGAACAAATAGAGGATAAAAGAGAACGTGTTGGGGAATGCAGAAGTAAGACATTAATAATTTTCATAAAACCTTAGGATCAATGCTTCCAAACTTAAAGGTTCATGCGGTAATAAAAAGCAGAGTGTTTGAGGTCTGTCCAAGAAATCATCTAGCAAAATAATCACTTCTGGTAAATACTATTCATCCACTCATTTACTCATTCAACAGATATTTATTGAGCAACTACTATGTGTCAGACACTGTTCTAGGTGCTGGGGATATAGAAAAAGACAGACAAAATAAATGCCCTCATGGAGTATAGGGAGCAAGTAACACTGGACAGTGGAAAAGGCAGGCAGAAGCCAGGTTACAGAGGTCATACAGATTTGGGTTAAAAGTTTGCATTTTACTCTACGTGTAGTAATGTATCATCAAGAATGCATTCAGCTACAAATGACAGAGTGCTCTAACTTAACTGACACTAAAAAGGGGGAATGTTTATTATCTCACATAATAAATTCCAGAAGTAGGGTAGCTCCAGAAATGGTTAACTTAGCACTTCAATAATGCCCTCAAAGTCCCAGGTATTTTACATCTGTCTCTTCTGTCATCCTTAGTGTGTTGCTTTTAATCTTCATGTTTGCAAGATGGCTACCTACTTTACTGTCTGCCACTTGCAGGAATGAAAAAGTCTATAGAAATAAGAGTTTATTAGTTAAGAGTAGATTTAATGGCAATCATGGAAATAACCCAAATAAATAGTGACTTAAAGAGCTAGTGATTTATTTCTTTTTGTGTAAAGAAATCTGGAGTTAGAGTTGGTATGGTGTCTCCATGAAGTCATCCGACTGGGGTTCCTTTCAGCTCTCTACTGCCATTACCCCGAGGGTGAAACCCCATCTACAGGGATAAATATGAATGCTGGAGCTCCAGTTGTTTTATCCACATCCTAAGCAGTAAAATGCAATGAATAAGGAAGGGAAAGGTACACCCATTGTCTTTTAAGGGAGTTTCCATAAGTGCATTCAGAACTTCTACCCACATCTCATTGGGTGGAACCAAATCACGATGCCACACTTAATAGCAAGGGAATCTGTAAAATGTGGTCTTACAGAAGGACAACAACATGTCCCGTTAAAAATTAGAAATTTATTAACAAAGAATAAGGGGAAAATGAATACTGGAGAGAAACAAGAAGTCTATGGCACCACAAAGTATCTTCTTTTCCTTATGTCTCAGTTTGAGAGTAAGGGAAGCATCTTGATAGCTTAATTACATAGATTGTGAAATTAAGGAAGCGTTTGGAATCAGAAAGTTGGTTTTACATGCCAACTCTGCTATGTATAAGTTTTGTAAATTTATACAAGATACTTTACTTCTCTGAGGTTCAGTTTGCTAATATACACAGTGGACATTCTAAGTTCATAAGGTTGTTGGGAGTATTGAATAACATCATGTATTACAACAAATGGTGATTATAATAATAATAATAATTACAAATGATTGCAAAGTGGACCTGCATTTCACTGCCTGCATTATCCTTGTGATTAATAGAGTCCAGCAACTGATCTGCTCTTTTTTGTGAACAGTCAATGATCCTGGACGGACTGTGTTACCAAATAGTGCAGAGGGGGTTTCGGACTCACCGGTTCCCCTGTAGGCCATGAGCACGAGCCTCAGAACTTGGCCTTTGGTGTCATACAACACAGAGATCCTCTCTGATGTAGCAAGCATCAGTTTTATCAGTTGCCATCTTCCATCAAGGAGGACTCTAGGACATTTTAGTAGGGACTAAACTGCAAAATATAAATTTTCATACCATATTGTTTGGAGTACAACTAATGATAAAGTTCCAAAAAGAAGATTAAAATCCTAAAGCACTAAAAATACTTTCTTTAAACCACCTTTTTCAGTACAGCTGTTTCTTTGTTAAACCAGCTGTTACTAACTCACAAGGGTACGTCTTACAAGAGGTTGTATTTTTTTTAATGGTTTAATTCTTATAGCTCAAACTGCATTGTGTTTGTAATGGTTTTGAATTTCTACCACTGAAAGACAAAGAAAAAAAGAGGGGCAATGAAAGAAATGAAAGGCTGGAGAAAGATTTACGAAGAACTGTGTACATCCAATTAAAGTGTGGTGATAGGGAGGGGCAGCTATCAATATAGCAAAGAAAATGAGGATGTAAAAAATAGGTATGTTCCTGATGGAGAATAGCTGTAGAACTAGCAAATTAGGATGTGCTCAATATGTAGCATATTGAATAATTTCTATACCATATTGGCCAAAATATGGAAAGTAGTTGAGCGTGGTATTTAAGAGAGTGATCTCAGGAGCACAGTAGATGGTGGGGATCCTGGCTCCCCCACTTATTAGCAGTGGACTGTAGCCTCAGAAGTTACTTGATGTCTTTGAACCTTGATAACCTCATTTCTAAAACATAAATAATAGCAATGCCTGCCACATGAGATGACTGTCAGGGTTAACTGAGGCAATCTGTATAAAGCACGTAGGATACTGCCTGTCACATACAAGAGTCCATGATAAATTTGATGATTACTGAACAATTTATATTTTCAGAAAAAGTTCATACTTACGCAGAAAAAAAACAGAGCAATAGGTAAGAAATAAATACAAATAGAAAATAAAAATGTTCTCCTTTAGACAGGCTCTGTAAGGAAAAAAAAAAAAGTCTTGTAGCCATAGTCCTGTTCTCAGATGGGTCAACCTGTTTTTGATACTCAAGACAGACTGCCTAACATTACCTGGCTTTAAAAAGAAAGAAATTCTGTCACATGCGACAACATGGATGAACACTGAGGACATTATATTAAGTGAAATAAGCCAGTCACAAAAAGACAAGTACTGCCTGATTCCACTTACATGAGGTATCTAAAGCAATCAGACTCATGGTAGTAGAAAATAAGATGGTTTCCAGGGGACGGGGGGTGAGGGGGGTGGAAAAGATAGTCATTGTTTAATGAATATAGCGTTTTAGTCACGTAAGATGAAAAAGTTCTGGAGGCATGTCCTACCATACTGTGCATATATTAGCAATACTATAATGTACAATTGAAAATTAAAACGCTCAGGTTAAGCTATGTATTTTTTACTGCAATTTAATAAAAGGGGGGTATTATGCACAGCCTACAACATGGATGAAACCTGAAGACATTATACTAAGTGAAATGAGCCAGTCACAAAGGGACACATATTGTATGATTCCACTCAGATGAGGTACCTAGAGTAGTTATATTAACAGAGACAGAAAGTCAAATGGTAGTTTCCAGGAGGAAGGGGGAGGGAGGTATGCAGAGTTATTGATTAATCAATATGGAGTTTCAGTTTTGGAAGAAGGAAAAGTTCTCGAGGTCACGGTGATGATGGTGGCACCATGTGAATATACTTAATGCCCTTGAACTGTGGACATTAAAAATGGTTAAAATAGAAAATGTCATCTTACATATGCTTTACCACAATAAAAAATAAATAAACACCCAGAATGCCTTTTCTGTGATGAAGTTTATAAGTAAGCCTTCACAATTGAATCGATCTGATGGTAGCGTGACCAACTGAGTGCTCAAACAGTTGTATTCAAGGGTTCACAAGAGAGTGGGGCCCCACTTTCTTGCACAATGTGTGCAACTCTGTGAACTGTGGGAAAAACAAGTTTTGCTTAGACAAAATCTTCTAAGGAGGGCTCCTTGCCTGATTTACCTTCTCTAAGAACAAGAATCAAGACTATTTTTTCTTCTTGAAAAATACCTAATGTGGATTCTTGAAATCAGGACTTTAAGAAGATAGAAAAAGAATTTGTTGAGTGTGTTTCAAACTGTTCTCTTTAGTCCATAACCAATTTGTAATATATATTTAGACACTTTAAAGGACACATTCTTCCCCAATTAAAAAAAAAAGGGGAAGAGGTGCCAATCCTTGAAGAGAGGGACAAAGGAGTTGTTCTTATCCAGACTTCATTCTTCTTTTTTCAGACTCTGTGCCACATTGTTCTGTCCCATGAAATCTATACAGCGATGCCACTTATTACTCTAGGACCATTATTTATTATTAAACTTATGCAGGCAGTTGATTATAGAGTCATTTCGTTCTGAGCCTTTATGAACTAATTTCTGTAGAAGACTTTTCTTCCTCCAAAGTAGTCGATACTGTGCTGACTGTCCAAACTTTCTGCTCCCCTGCTTTTCCTTCTCTGATCACCAAATTCTTCCCTCTGTAAATGGGAGGTGAATTTTAAACTGATTTTAGTGCAAAGGGTGATTTCTTGCTCAGATTAAAAGCTGGAAAGAAGTAGTCAACATTGCAGAAATATTTCTTGTGGAAAACCTTTGTGTATAGCCTGCTCTCCATAAGCAGAAGTAATCATTCAGAGCAATATAGTTTAATCTCTCTATGTACCATATCATTTTGATTTTATAATGTGGAATTCTTTTGAAATGGGAGTACATGAAAGGTAAAGAAGCATTTTCTTTAAATGTTTGTTTATGAGAAAATTTTAAATAGCTTAAAAACTACAAAATACTCAGAAATGATACATATAAAGAATATCTTTTAAAATCATAAGAGAGCTCACAATAAGGTAAAGAAAATCTGCGGGGGCCACAAAGTAAGAGAAAGAAGAGGGGTTGTCATTTTCAACCTCCATAACAAGTGTCTGGGGTTTCAGCAGCCACACAAAGATATGAAATAAGGTATCGGACTTGTGTAAACTAGAGGAATTGTTACTGAGACTCTTGAAAAACAGGGGAATTGTTACTGAGACTCTTGAAAGACTAAGTCCTTAGTGAAAAGGAAAATTAGAAAAGAAAATCCATACATTGCAAAGGGAGATAACACAAAACTCTTCTATTTCAGCATGGGCTTTGATAGAAGTTTTTTTTCTTGTAACCATAAGCTTGTCCTCACACGGAATTGAGTACAAATTTATGCTCCTCCTGTGATCAAGAATGCTTTAACCCAAAAAAATTAATTTAAGGTGTCCATGGCTAATAGCAACCCAAGGATCTTGGCAAAGGAAATGCAAATCATGTTTGGGGCTCACACACTCAACACAGGCCACACATAATTCTTGAAAAACAGGTCTGATGGTGTCTAAAGATATAATTCAAAATTATAAATTACAGTATAAAACAAAACACCATGACTAAGGAACGACAAACAGCACAAGTAAACTCCCAAGTGCTTCAGATAGACTACGTTCTGCTTAAAATACAAAAAAATAAAAATAAAAGATAGGTTTTATGTCCAAAAATGGCACAATAGTAATGAGCAGATAAATCTTCCAATTGATAGTATCTATAAACTGGACAAAATATATAAACCCACCACTTGGAGGCACTGAAAAGTGACAAGAAGCAGGCATAAATTGGGAAGCAGCTCTTGGAAGATGGGAACAAAATTGCCTAAGATCCTTTAAATTTCTCACTTTTTATTCATATTTCCCCCCCAAAGGGTAGGTCCCATTTGAATATAGGTAGGATAGATAAACCATGGATAAAAGTCGCCGGCTTTTTGGCTTAGAGAGCCAAAGGACAGAGTTTGGAGGTGACCATACCAGATGAAAAGTGAAGAAGAGAATCTAGTAAAAAACAAAACAAAACAAAAAACCCAGGGTAATCCAGAGGGAGAAAAAAGCAATAGTAGAGGAGCCCAAAAATTAATATATAAACTCTGTGTAAATATATGGCTGATCCTTAAACTACTCATGCATGAAACAGAAGCCAAGCAACAAAGGTAAAACCAAAATAACTGGAGCAAGATTTTAGCTACTGTTCAGCACACAGGAGACAGTTTAAAGTTTATGTCCAGTCAAGTACACTGACTGCTAAAAAAAAATAAATAATAAAACATCAATATTCAGAGGAATATAACAGAATCTAGACTCCCTACAATATATACATCAAAATATCATGGCAACAATCCAAAATTAATAGATATATATTCATGTATATATATTCCAATATATATATTGGAAATAGGACCGAGATATTTAGGACAAAAGGTAATCAGTTGAGACTAACCTTAAAATGATTCAGTTCTTCGAATTAGCAGACAAGGATTTTAAAGCAGGGGTTACAACTATGCACAAGGAAATAAAGAAAATACGTTCATAATGAGTGAACAAATAGGACATCTCAGCAAAGAAATAAAGAACCGAAAGATAATTTTTAAACAGAAAAAAGCAATATAATGAATGTTTGAAAATCACTGGGTGATTTTTATGATCAAAGGGGAAAAAAAAGAATTGGTGAACTTAAGATAGATTTAAATATTCAATCTGAAGAACAGAGAGAAAAGTTATTGAAAACCACATGACCAGAGCCTCAATGATCTGTGAAACAATCTGATAGGTAAATTGACTTCTGTGGTTATAAGATTTCTATGTTTTATGCAAAATGGTATAATATTAACTTAAGGTGGACTGTGAAAAGTTAAAAATGAATATTGTAATCATTAAGCAACCACTAAAAAAAAGATCTATTGCTAACAAATCAACAGAGAAAATGGATGCTTTAAATGCGAAAACCAAAAAAAGGCAGGAAAGGGGAAACAGGAAAAAAAACCTAATGGTACAAAGAGATCACAGATAGAGAAGTTACAGACCTAATCATTTCTAATTCAACTGTATCAGTAATTACGTTATATTTAATGGACAGGACACCTTAATGGTCAGAGACTGTCAAAATTGATTTTTAAAAAAGATATATCAAACTATATGCTTTCTATAAGAGATCTGTCTTAAATGTAGACATAGATAAATTGACAATATAGAAATAAAAGATATATCATGAAAATAATAAGCATAGGGAGATTAGGGATATCAAAAGAAGAACTATAAAAATAATGTAGGCTTTACAAAGAATTTTACTAGAGACAGATTATTATCAGTAACAAAGAGTGATATTTAGATATTTCATAAGAATGGTGAATTCATAAGGAAGACATAATCATTGGCATTCCTGCATCGAACAGCAAAGCTTCAAAATCCATGAAGTAAAAACTGACAGAATTGAAGGGAGAAATAGATAAATCCATTATCGTACTTGGAGATTTTAACAATCCTCTCTCAGAAATTGCTAGAACAACTAGGTAGAAAAAGAGTAAAAACATAGAAGATCTGAAAAATTCTATCAACCGGCATGCTTTGACAGATATTTATAGTACCTTATACTCAACAAATGCAAAATAGACACATTCCTTTCAAGTGCACATGGTAATTTCAAAAAGACTGAACGGACAATAAAAAGTTCTTAAGAATTTTTTAAAAAGAAAAATTTACACAGTGTATTCTCTTATCATAAGGGAATTAAATTAGGTACTGATAATAAGACGGCAGCAAGAAACTTCAGTAATTTTCTTGACTTACTCTTGGCTACCAATTAGCATCACATGGGGACTACGTTAGTTACTATTGTTATATAACAAATTACTCTAAACATAAGTACCTTTAAACAACAAGCACTTCTTTTCCCATACATTTGCTGAGGGACTGTGAGCAGTTTAGCTGGGTGATTCTGGCCCAGGGTCTCTCATGAGTTGCAGTCAAGATGTAGACCAGGAATGCCGTCAAAGGATTGATTGGCCTGAAGACATGGCTTGGGAACTCACATCTGAACTACTGGCTCCACCAGAGCAAATGATCTGAGAGATAGAACAGTTAAGATGGAAACTACAGTCTTTTATGACATAATCATATTATCACTTCTGCACTATTTTATGAGTAACATAGAATAGCCCTTGGCATAATGTGGGAGCGGGAGTGCTATAGAAGGATGCAAGTACCAGTAGGTGGGGTTCAATAGGGGCGATCTTGGAGGCTGACTACTATGGGGAGCTTTAAAAAAAACATTTAAGCCCCAGGTCAACCTCAGACCAATTAACTCAGAATCTCTGGGGACTGGGTACCAGGTTGTTGTTGTTGTTTGTTTTTAATTTTCAAGCTCTCCAGAGAGTTCTCGATGTGCAGGGTTGAGAAATATTATAGTAGAGGAAATCCATTCTAAGTCATCAAGAAGTATCTGTGCATCAAAATCTGGGTAAACTCAATGAAACGTTAATTCTAAAAGGCAGAAAAGGAGCCATAAAAGAGACACAGATTTCCAAATCAATTAATCAAACAGGAATTCAATCAACAGGTCAGGATTTTCAAAACATTCATGAAAATTTCTGTAACAGCACTGAATATCTGTAAACTTTGTAGGCAGCTAGTAACTTCTAAAGCTCCCCAGATTATTCCAATGAGCAGCCAAGTCTGAGAATTGAATCTTTATGTGATACTTGCCATTGTGGTCCAAGTTCTGTCTACCTAATTTGTTGTTGGGGACGTTTTCAGGCTTATTCAAAAAAAAAAAAAATGGTTTCACTTAACTGGCCATCGTGAGAAATATTAAAGCCAGAGTTAGAAGAAGGCCTCCTTCAGCACTAGTGAGAAGAGCCAGTATTTTGCATGTTCTAGAACAGCTTTTTAAAGCTGCACACAAGATTTTCATGACTTTAAAACCCAAGGTAGATAAGAGGAGGCCAGGACTATTTCCTTTTAGTTTCATGCTCATTTAAAAAAATATTCCCCTTAGATCCAGATCTGAGAAGCACTAAGCATATTGAAATAATTTGGTTGAATGCCTGATCACTGCACTGTACACCTGAAGCTGAACAATAATGAATGCCAACTATAATATTATTTATATATATATATATGTATATGTATATATAGGTATGTATACATTTACAAGAGGCAGAGTACAGCATTGGGAGTGGAGATAGTGGAAACGGGATGACTCGGTGCGATGTCAGAGAGATAGTGGATGGGGGGCGGGGGGTCCACAGTGTGAGGGATATAAATGATAAACATCTAAGGAAAAAAAAACAACCTCATAAACAAGACAGACAATAGTTTAGGGTTACCAGAGGGTAAGGGGGGTTGGGGGTGGGAGATGAGGGTAAGGGAGATCAAATATATGGTGATGGAAGGAGAACTGACTCTGGGTGGTGAACACACAATGGGATTTATAGATGATGTGATACAGAATTGTACACCTGAAATCTATGTAATTTTACTAACAATTGTCACCCCAAGAAATGAAAAATAAATAAATAAATATTAAAAAAAAAAAAAAGAAAGAAATAATTTGGTTGAAGAATTCTCAATTGCAAGACCTTCATTATATTTAAAAGTTCAGCCAGCCCCCATTTTAGGCAGCTTTGGATTTGGAAGGTACATAGAATATGAACATCATTTTCAAGAATTAATTCTCGATTTTATGAACAGGAAGATGTTTTAAGAAATATCCTTTTGTTTTAGTTCAGATGAACCTAGAAAGCCTACTCAAAAAAAGAAAAACAAACAAACATGAGTTGCTATTTGACTCTGTTACCTTGCTTTCTAAAATTTGTGACTTACATATGTAAGCATAAAAATGGATATAAATTACGGAGTTAAATATACTACAGAGGGGGCAGCATTTACATTAGGAAAAGCACACCTTTTGGTATCAGAAAACCTAGGTTTGACCATAGCTCTTTTGATAATTCCCTGTGTAAAAAAAAAAGGTGGGGGTGGGGAGACACTTAAGCTCGCTGGAGCCTATTTTCCAGTTGCAAACAACCAGGAGTTAGATTTCCTCATTTCGAAAGTCTCTTTCATCTCTATTATTTATAGACCGTGATTGAAATGTGCTGCTCCTTGAAGGCTGTGAGGTTCAGCTTAAGGAGAGAAAGCTTCACAAATGAAAATGGACAATCATGGAGCAGTAGGAAGCTCTTTTCTGGATATAGCTTATGACCCAGAGGCTCCTACAGCTAGCCTTTCTAGGGTGCAGATGGTGAAGTGGTCTGTCTGCATTTTGAAAAACATCGTTTTTAGTAAGATTTACTGGAACACAATGGCTTCCTAGAAGCTGGCTAAAATATGACTGATAAAGTCAAGTACCTTCTTAACAGCATATAAAAACATGTATTTATTTTTCAAGGACAAATGAAAAGAACAGGAGTGATTATTTGCATCACCAATGGATTTGTTGCTCTTGTGAAGGAATTATTTTTAGGAATGTTAATAACACAAAGTCATTCACCTTTTACAAATCTCATATGTGATTTTGTATAATTCTCAAATTATGACTATATTTTAGGTGCATATATCTTATGAGAAATGAGGTGTGTGTGTGTGTGTGTGTGTGTGTGTGTGTGTGTGTGTGTATCTTTAAGTCATTTATGAACCCAACTGTGGATTTGTACCTTTCCTTTAGGGCATCAAAGCTCCAGGACAGCCAATGTATAATACTTGTATATTGGTCTTCCTGCTCAGAAGACTTGATCTGTCGAAGGATTTACTCATTGTCTAAAGAAAATTTCAATTCAAGTCTGCAGTTCAGATACATCAATCACTTTAGTATGTTATATGGTAGACTCTTAAAAAACATGGAAGTTGGGGTGCCAAACCCCTAATGAAGTAAAAAATCACGTATAACTTTTGACTCCCCAAAAACCTAACTACTAATAACCTAACTGTTGACTGGAAGCCTTACCGATAATACAAACAGTCGATTAACACATATTTTGTATGTTACATTTATTACATACTGTATTCTTACAAGAAAGCAAGCTAGAAAAATGAAAATGTTATTAAGAAAATCAAAAGGAAGCGAAAATATGTTTACAGTACTATATATATTTATTGAAAAGTAAATGTATAAGTGGATCCTCCCAGTTCACACCCATGTTGTTCAAGGGTCAACTGTATTTATAAAGATTAACATCTTGACTCTCCAAACTGAGATGTCAGAGATCAGCTATTAAAAGGAAGTATTTTGGGACCCAGGCTATTGGATGTAAATTTCTACCAGTTTACAGGAGGCTTAAAAAGCAGATTTTATTTTTTCTGGCACATGAATTAAAAAGAGATGGTTTAGCTAACTGCCTAAATCAATTTGAAATGTTCAAAAACCGTTTAAAGCATAAATCCTCACCCTCACTTCTTCCTTCAACAATGGAAGCAGCTGTTTTCTTAGCGGCTATTTTGTAATTTACTCCCTAAATCCTGATGTACTATGGACTATAGACAAGTAATGTGGGATTTAAGGTGACAAGAGATAGTAAACCTGTTCTCCAATATAAAAACCCTGTATAAGGTCATTGGGGAAATTGTCACTTTTGTTTGAAGATGTAGAGGACCAAAAGGAAGAATATTCCAGATTATGTGATTTTGACACCTTAAAGTGTTAACTTCTCCCCTAAATCTTAGCTCTCCTTTGATAAATTTCTTAAAATTAGACATTTTTCAACCATTATAAAAGAGCAAAATTTAGTTTAGCCTTTTCTTGATACCTCCAGGATATCAATACATATGAAGATGAATTTTCTGTTCAGTGAACAAATTGTTTCTCCTGTCCCTTTCTCTTTATCATTAATTTAATTCTGACATTTTTTTCTTCTATCAATTTGTCCATCTTTAATTCCTTTCTACACTATTTTCCTTTCCATGTACTATTTCTAGCATGATACTGAAAAACAAAGCAATTCAGGAAGTACAATTTTGTAGGGGAAAGAGTAGGGCTGCACTTTTATAAAAAAATGATGCACTGATGTACATGTTTACAACTGAAAGGAAATACATCTAAATGTTAGTAGTAGTCTTCTATGGATTGCTAGAGTAATTTTATTTTCTTCTTCTCAGTGTTTTTCTCAAATTTCTGCAATGGCCACATGTTGTTTCATAATATGAAACAAAAACATATTGATTTATGTCTAATTCATTGGTTTTGAATCTAAGTTCTGCCAATACAAGATAGATGCATGTCATCTTGGTTAAATCACTACTAAATGACCTGAGTTAAAACATCTCTCTAAGCATAATCTCTTCATTTGTGAAATGCCTCCTTCATAAAACTGGGAGAATTAAATAAAATAAAACTAAGCAGAGTTCCTGGCACATAGAGAATGGTTAAAAAATCAGTCCTATTTTTAAGAATTTTATGATAATTGAGGAAAAAAGATGTAAGAGACCAAAACACCCAGATTTAAAATACTTTGTGAAAGTGACAATTATTTGATACTTGCAATTGATTTCTCCCAATGTTGGTGTTTTATACTGTGTTCCAGAAAACTTAACTTATGAATAAGTGGGTAGGTATACTGTACCCACTTTGAGATTGAGCTGTAGTATTTTAGAGTTAAGAGGGGCCTTCAGAAACCACTGAGCCTAAAACTCCTGTTTTATAGTTGAAAATACAGGGAGGAAGATTTATTTAATTCTCATTATAACTCTGTCTCCAGAGCACTTTCCAAGAGGGGAATCATTGCTTTTAGCAGTTGTCTTGGGGTTATTTGCACTCACCTTAACAGGATTTCTGGGCCCTTGTGTCTCTGGCTAGTGGCTGAAGAATGGAGAGGAGACAATTGGGGAGAAAAAGCCAGGGAAAAGGAAAGAAGTGCTCAGGAGAGGATATGTTAAGGCATCAACCCAGCAGCAAGTCCATAGTGATAACAGTTATCTTTAACTCTGGCTAAAAATATACTTGTAGAGGGAAACGCTCTTCCATGCAATTTTATTGGGACTAAGCAGTTATTTCCTCACTGACATGCTGGGGGCTTCCTTACTGCAGAATTTTCATGCTTTTTGTCCAGTGAGTGATGAATGCAACTTAGCATTCAGAACTTGCCACGCAGCATTTGGAAAAGAGGAGGTGCTGTGTAGAAAAAGAATGGTATAGCAGGAATCTTTGCATTGTGCTGAAGGCAGAGAGAGGTGTGGTATTTAGAAGATTTTTTTATGCAATCTTTTGTTCTTTAGCACAAAAATCCCTCTTGCTGTTAATTTGAGTAATAAAACTCATAGAAATATTTGTATTTCTTAGGCTACTATCAGATTGGCTAACCATTCTCACAAATACATTAATTTAGTGGTGGTGGGGGTGGGAAGTGAGAGAGCTCTTTTTCAGTTTATGAAGAAGTGTTAATTATTCCTTTGACAAGCCTAACTCTTAGGAAACAGCTCTCCCTTTGATGGAACTGTTTCTGTCTATTGCTGTTATCTGAAAGTAGCCACCTGGTTTCAGGTCAGAGGAGGGGAAGAGTTTGATTACGTTTCCCTAATATTGATTAATTTAAAAAGACTTAAAAAAAATACAAACACAAGAGTTGTGCCCACGATCTACCTGTCTCACTCTCATATCCCATACCACCCTCCCTTCCAGATTTTTTTTTCCCTAGGCTTTCACATTCTGGATTTCAGCTTAACATTTTCCTTCACCTAAAATTGTCTTATAATAGGTGTATAAAAATTAAGAAGGAAGATACTGTTCCAAATGTCTTGACACAAGAAACTCAATGAGTACACCTAAACCAGTGTGGTGAAAACATTAAAACGTTAACGTTAAAACAGTCAATTAATTTAAAAACAAACAGTTAATAGAGATGGTGGTTCAAATATTCACTTGGACATTTACTTATGCATTTATTTAATATTTGAGAGTCTACTACACTCAAACATCATACTGATAAGTACTGATAGAATGAGAAGACGCATTTGGTCCTTGCCTTCCTAGAGGTTATTAACACAAAGAATATTAGAGAGCATCTTTATTTTTGTCAGGAGTCTTGGGCTTTAGTAGTAACTGTTTCCCTCCATAATTTTGTGTCTTTGTACTGGTCCCTCTGTCTCACTGCGCCAGTTTCCTCATCTGCAAAATCCAAGGGACTGGGTGTTGACTTACAGCAGTCTTACTCAAAGACTAGTTCAGTGCCCATGTGCAGATAGTTCAATTCTGGTCCTGACAAGTTGAACATAGAAATTGAAACCACGCATTTAGAAACGTTCACCACTATTTGACAGTCATTCAACATCTCCATAAACTTTGAGGGTTTGAGTTGAAGTCTTTGTTTTATTGTTTCCTTCTTTTACTAATTCATTTTTACAAAAGTATCAGCTCATGATAGATTTGAAAATATAAACAAGTCTTTTATCACAGATAAGTGGTCATAAGAAAATTTTTGTAAAGAAAGAGCTCCATTGCATGACTGTTATTATTGGAAAATGGAAATGTAAATTAGTGCATGAAAGGTTCTGAACAGTCCTGTAGAAAACAAACCTGTGAAATCTAGTGCTTCCTAGACATATTGTGCCATGGAACTTTTTCTTTTCCTCTAAACATTTGTCAGCACTGACCCCTTGTGCCTGCCCCCCTCCCTCTTCTTGGTTTCTGATACCCTGCCAGGCTGGTCCACCACCTTGCATGGATGCTCTCCTTACCCTTCTCAGGCGCTGATTCTGCAGGCCTGGCCACCATCAGCCACAGAGACACCGTCCTCATCCCCTCACTCATTGCACGAGCATCCTGCTCTGGGTCACTGAGCCCTGCAACATCCCCCCTCACTAATGGCTTCAGGCAGGGATAGGAGATAAGGAAAGAGGCAGAGAAAAATATATTTGTGTGTGTTAGATATTTCCTATTCATAGTAACTACCTCTCCTCCACAGACAATGGCCAGTTTTTGTCTGGTCACTAATGTCCTATATAAAGGATGTTAATACATTTTCTACTTATTGAATGTCAACTTCGTGTGTGTCATGGTGTGCTCCTTATTTCTGATTCTCACCACAGATCTATAAAATGGGTATTATTATTCCTGTTATAAACACTCAGAGAGTTTACAGTATATTTTTTTAAAGCTAGGAAACAGAAGTACAGAATTTGAATCCAAGTCTACTGGGCTCTTTTCACCATGCTATGCCATCTCTACACCTTAAATTAAACCATCAGAACATCTAAGTTGGTGTGAATTCCTGATCAAGAACCTCTTTAAGGATCAATAGAACTCTTCAGACGTACACTGTAACACTTCTACCTCAGAAAGCACAGTGCCCAGAATTTGGGGTTTTAACTTTAGAAATTTGATGGATTACAGCCCAACAGACCATCTATAAACATACCTTAAAAATTACAGACAAAGTACTAAGTTCATGCAGCAATGTACAAACATAGCCTACTCAGATAAGGAGAAGGACATTTTCCTTAATGTTTTCTCGCAGCCGTTTCTCATAATTGTTTCTCAAAGATTATGAAAAATCCACTCACATCTTGTCCTGCTGGTTTCTGTGGGTTTTGTTTCTTTTTTTTTTTTTTTTTGGAGGGGAAGGTGGGGCTGATTATTTCACTTTGTGCAGCTCCTACAATCACGAGACATTAAAAGATGGCCTTTAAAAAAAGAAAGGCCACTTCTGACATAGGAAAGAAAGACGTGTCTACAGATCAGGTACTTGACACCTGTCCTCTGCCTGACCAGTTAATGCTAACAATCAATCAGAAAGCACTTGAGTTTCCCAGTGAAAGAAAAACTGAAGGAAAAATAAATAGGAATTTTCCATTTATTTATTCAAGTTTGATATTTTTAATTTTTCTCTCCCTTTTACCCCCAAATGTTACAGACCTTGAGGAGTTCTTACTTAATTTTTATTCCAGTGTAACTGAAGTGGAAAAACCAAACCAGAACATTGCTAAGGCTGCAACTCTTAAATATGATTCTTGCTGAGAATAGAATCATGGATGACTTTCATCTTTTCCTCGTGCTTTTCTGTATCTTTCAAATTTTGTACAATGTACATTTACTACTCTTTTAATCAGAAAAAAAAATGTTTGCATGAGTGTCATATGTAAAAAGAATTCCAGAGTCTATAGATGTTTAAAGGTGAGGGAAATGCCCTCCTAAAAGCTCAAGAGTACAGGTTATGGATATTAGAACTACCTATGAAATTGGACCTGATGTTTGGATTCTTTCTTCCAATTTCTCCTGTAAAATGTGAGTGGTGGTAGCCTGTGTAGTAACATGATTCTGCTGACATACCATTTTTCATTAGTCTCAAATTATGATGTTTTATTTAAGGTTAAACATGGGACATGTCCCTGTCAGAGAATGGTTCCTCTCCATGTGGCCCTTGACGCCAGTCTACTACGGGAAGTTCCTTTTCCTTGGTTTAAGATTTGTCTCAAACAGGGATTGAGCACAAAAGGAAATGGAGATGGGCCAATATTTAGTGACTTTGAGTAATGTAAAAAGAAAGTCAGAGCAGATGATTCAGTGCAATACCCCTCCTTCCAGCCACCCCTAGGATTGATCAGTTCATTAGGCCTCTCTAATGAGAACCTAGATCAGGACTGCCTTGAGTAACACAGCACAAAGGACCACGTGGCATCTTTCATCACAGGCCTAGCAGGCTGGCACTTGGTTTACTGCCATGTAGCCACATGCCCTTCAGGTTGAGGTAAGTGGCTACTAACCTCAAAGGCTAGTGTTTCCCACTTTATCGTGACCACAAGCCAGCAGCATCTGCTTTGCTATCAAAGTAGGGCCCTTGGCTGTGGGGGGTCCTATCCCCCCATTCCCCTTGCCTCTATATGACACTGAATTAGGAAATAAAACCAGCTTCTGCTTTTGCTGGTAGATTTCCAAGAACTGTATCTGGGAAATACGGGAGTCGCAACTAATCATACCGTGACATTTTCCTCTCTACAAATAAGTAGCAAAATAAATAGCAAAAATGTCTTTTAATGCTACCCGATAATGCAAAAAGGACTTTGAAGGATTTTAATAGAAGCACTGACTTCATCCATATGTGAACCATTCCAAGAAAATGTATTTGAAGCAGGCAACAGCACATATGCCCTGAAAGGGCTGCTTTATTTAGATACCACATGTCACTTTTCAAGATGGAAAGATACTCATCTCTGGAAAGCCTTCTTGGGTAAATACAAAACTAAATATGTTTTGAGTCTGTCTTTCTCTTATATGCATGCGCACTTATTTATTATACCCCTTCTAGGAAGTCATTATATTTGTTTGCATTCCTTCTCCACTAGATTATCAGCTAATTGAGGGGAGGAGGCCTTAATCGTCTTTGATTAGAAGATTGTCCAGAAGGAAACAGGTGCTCAGATATGTGCGGTCAATAGTGAAGCAGTGTTCGCTAGCATCAGGGTGTCAATTAATATGTCACATGAAGAATCTCCTGTAGTCGCTATAAGGCAGCTGTTATTGCTGCACAATTTGTACTGTTGGAGGAAGACACTAGGGTTTAAAATGGTTACCGTGCCAGGTCACATGTTGGCATAAAGCAGGACAGGTAGCCCCTACCCAGGTGGGCTGATATGGGAGCCTGCTCTTCTTACTACTCTACAATGTCTTGTTTTTACATGAACGACAAAGAAAACACTTTGTCCACAACTACATTTACTTTTAGGGTAACTTATTGCAATAGTAAGATTTCAGCCCGCAGAAATCCTTAGGGATTATCTCGTTGAGAGGCAGGATGAGCAGGGAATCGAACAGTGAGGTTGAACTCTAGCTTCGTCATTCACAAGTTATAAAATTTAGCTTCCCTGAGCCTCCGTTTGTTTATCTTTAAAGGAGATAATAATAAATACTCTGCAAGGTTATTAAGAGGATTAGCATTAATGTATGACATTCTTGGCACAAAACAGGTGTTCCACAAATGTAGCTATCTTTTACTTTTTCTTTTTTAGGAAGAGTAGGTTTGTAACGGCAACACTTTCATGTTTTAATTATTCTGGAAGTGGAAACATTTCTAAAATGAATTCCATATACTTTTGTCTTTTTAATTAGGCTATGGTCTAGACAATTTATTTTTTTCTGGATGGACTCAGAATCAATATTTCTGGCAGCTTCAATGCAATGATACCTGTAGGCCCTAATTAAATGTTTGAGTCTTTTAGCCCTATACTAAATAACCTGAAATTGCTCTGTTTTAAAGGTTCATGTGTTTGTCTTTTTTCCTACCATTTTTTTTTTTTTTTATGTAACTCTATGTTCAGTTTGTCAGCACAGTCTTTTTGTGGGATATTTGCTGAAGGAAGTCCATGTGTGCTATTTAAATATGTCATATGCTTTTACATGGAATCACAATGATTTTAGAATTGTATGCAATTCTGAGATGATAGACTTGAAGCTCTCCTAAAAACTAAGTGTTTTAATATATGAAAATGTTAAGTATCCATTTAGACTTCTAGAAAGCTACCGTCCTCCACCACTCTTTCCTGCATTCTTGCTGCATTCTCAACACTTGCTTTTGTCAGATATGTGACAGTCTGTCTCTTTCTTCTCAAAGTTAATACGTAGTCCATCAGTCATTTGGATGTCCTGTGCATTCCTTCCCACTTCCACATTCCACATTTCCAGACTGTTATCTCCCCAATTTCTATATTTCAAAATCTAAATCTGGCATCCCTAGTTATTATTCAACCAAACATTTTTTTTACTACTTTCCTATCAGCTGTCAAAACAGCTGAATGCTAAACAATTGGTCAGTTGCCAAAAACAGCATTAGGAATGGAGTAGGAGCGGTGATTAGACTAGCTCTGAGTTATACACTCTGAGATATCATCTTGGAACCAGAAAATGATTGCATTCAAAACATCGCTTATAAAAACAATTCTGTGATCTTAATTTCTATTTTTCTCCCATATGAATCACAAAGGAGTTAACACATCATTGCATTTATCAGGGAGATAAGAATCCAGATTCATCATATGTTGACACAGGAAAAGCTTTAATAGTTCCTTCAAGTTTTGCTTAAGGGACAGGCCAGAGTTTAATAACCAAAGGACAGACTGGCACCTTTAGAGGCTTTGCCACGAAAGCAGGTCGCAGAACCAATGTTTGTGCACAGCCATGTCTCCAGTCTCTGGTCTAACCTTGAGGTTGGTGATTAATTTATATTCCCTTGGCCCTTTTTAGCTTCAGGATAGTATCTGAGGCCACCAACTAGCGACACTTACACTCTTCTCAGTGTGCAGGAGCCTCCGGCAGAGTCCAGAGACATAAATCAATCTTGCAACATTTCACATACGGGACGTGAACTAAAAATGTAAAAGTAAAACCGAGGGTCCTCATGACTTTGATTAAATTTAGTTTTAAATCCTACCTCTAGCAATCATATCCCTGTCTCGCTCTCTATACCCCTCAGAGACCTGACCTTTTCCCCAATAATCAGTAACCCCCGAGGCAGGAGAAGACAGTAGCCCAGACCTAACTAATGGTCACACAGAGAGCACCTCTGGAAGGATAAAGATAACATCTTGGCCTAAGTTATGTTTCAGCTCCTAAGCCCTAAGGTGAAACGACCCCCTGGCTACTTTCTCATGAGACTGGACAGAGGGACACCTGAAAAGATGTCAGAACTGTCCTCAAGACCTGAAGAAGTGATTCATTACCCTAACCTCGCCTCTGACCAATCAGCTCCCAGCAGGACCCCCTAACCCCTAATCCATGGTGTCTTGTGACCTTGCCCTGTACAATCTGTATCCCACATGACACTGGGGAGTCGGGTCTTTAGGGCATTAGCTCCCCACCTCCAAATTGGCCAATTAATATTAAACTATTCTTTTCTTTCTATACTGCAACTCCTGCTCATGCATTTCTTTGGGCCAGAGCACACAGGCGAGTAGACTCAAGGAAAAACATTGGGGTTCTGGTAACAAAAGGAACCTATTTTAATTATTTTTATTTTAATAGACTTTATTTTTTAGAGGAAGTTTTAGGTTCACAGCAAAAGTGAGTGGACGGTACAAATATTTCCATATACTATTTGCCCCTCACGTGCGCAGCCCCCCCATGGCCAACATCCCCCAGCAGAGTGGTGCATTTGTTACAACTGACGAACCTACATGGACACAGCATTATCACCCAATGTCCATAGTTCACTGTTGTGAATAGACCTTAGTATTGTGGTTATAGGCTGTGGGGGTGAGAAGCATTCTATAGTCCTGTGATTAGGGTCAACCGTTTAGTGAGCCTTTGCCTCTGGACTGTGACCTGCTCGTATGCTTCTCAACCCCCATACCCCCACTCCCTTAGGTGGGACAGGATGGCTATTGTGGGCTGGAGATGGGCGTTTCCCTTCCCCCAGTAAGGTAGGCTCTGATAAAATCTCAGCCCATAAGGCTCTGGTTAAATAGTTTCTCCTGAGGGTAAACTTTATAAAGAAGGACTGAAGGCTCTGGTGGATTTCTGAAAGGTTCCTTCCACTCCTACTGCAGGGAGTATGGATGAAGGGATTTTTCTCTGACATTTACTGTGAGAACCTGGTGGAGATCCAGGAAGTAAAACTCACAAAAGGGAGGACCCTTCCTCTGATTGATTTCCCCTAGGATTTCTTAACTCTCAGAGTTGTCCTCTCTGAGCCTAAAGAAGTTCACTAATTACAGTTCAGGTTTTCTTACCCTGGTACTGGCTCCTGGGGAGATCTCTGATCCGGTAAATTGTGATTCTCTGAATTTGCCTGCCAGTCTCTCCAGTTTTGGAGGCTGCAATTTGCTTTATGACCTCTCTTCGCTTAGAAGATCTAAGAAGAGTTGTTGATTTTTCAGTTTGTTCCTCTTTTTACTTGTTGTTAGGATGGAGCAGAGATGTCTAAGCTTCTGATATGTTGGACTGGAAACTGATGGTCCCCCTTTTTAGTCTTTCTTTACCATTTTGTTTTTGAAAATTAAATATGTTGTAAACATAATTATACATCTAGCATATATAGTACCAAGAATTATATAATAAATAGGAATATTATGCCACACACCAGTGCCCTCGGCTCTTCTCTTTAACAGCAACTCCTGTTAGCAGTTTCTTGTGTCTCCTTCCAGAATTATCCTCTACCTACACAAGCATATATATTTTTTAACAATTTTAATTACACAAATAATACACTAATTCTCTGGGGGTGCTGGAAGAATTTGGGCAAGATTATGTTATTTCTTCCATAAATATTTGGTAGATTCCACCAGTAAAGTCATTGGGACGGAGGGTTTTCACAAATTCTTTCACAAATTCCTTGAATTTTCTTCTAAAAATTGAAGCGATTCAATTCTTTTAACAGATATAGGACTATTCAAATGTTCTAATTCATCCTGTCTCCATTTTATCAACATTTTCATTTTACCTCATTTATCTACAGTATCATAAGTAGTCTGACCGTCCTCTTACTATCATTAACATTGCTGAATTGGCTATTTATGCCTTCTCTATTTATTCTTTGTCAACCTTTCCAGAAGTTTATTAATTTTATTTGTCTTTTACTTCTGTTAATTTTTATTTCATAGATATTGAGGCTGTCATTGAATGCATTTTTTTTAAATGGTTATATCTTCCTGTTGTATTGTCCTTTCTTTATGAAATATTTACTTTTGTCTCTAATATTTATTACTTCAAAGTAAATTTGTCATATCAGTATAGCCACAGTTGCTTTTGTTTAATTATTTCTTCTGTTATGTTGAAACTTTATGTATTCTTATCTTTAAATTATGACACTTATAAGAAGCATATATTTTTTCCTTCTATCAAATTTGACAACTTGTTATTTTTTAATGAAGTATTTATTCCATATTTGTTTTGCTTGAGTTTAAATTTATCACCTTAATATTCATTTTCTGCTCATGTCTCCTGTCTTATTTCTTTTTTCTTCATTATAGTTTTATTTTTGATTTCTTGTGTGTGTGTTTCTATTATGTTTCCTTTCTTATTTTACTAGTTATATATTCTTTTACTATTCTTTTAGTAGTTACCATGGAGATTAGGGAATCTGACCTTGATTTATTAAAGTTTTATAAAATTAGCAATTTACATCTTCCAGAAAAAGCAAAGATCAAAAAACAGTTTAATTCCTTTCACCCTGCTATCCACCAGATCTTGTGCTATTATTGCATACAATTTAATTTATATATTAAATCCCACAAGATATTTTATTATTATTGCATTATGTAGTCAATATTCATTTTTTCTTTACCTCCTTCTGTGTTCTTTATTCCTTCTTGCAGAGCTTTGTTCTCACTGGAAATAATTTGTTTTGTCTTTGAAGAATACACTTTAGTATTTTCTTTAATATGAGTTTGATTACCAAATCTCTGAGCTTTTGCTTGTCTGAAAATTTCTTTATAGTTTTTCATTTTTATAGGTTATGCTTGCTGATATAGAATTCTAGGTTGGTCGGCATCATCATTCTCTATTTTAAAGATATTATTCCATTGTTTTCTAGCTTCCATTATTTCTGATGACATATCACAGTTGGTCTTATTGTTGTTCCTCTTCAGGTGATACATTTTTTTTGTTTCCTGGATGCTTTTAAAAAAATTTATGTCTTTAATATTCAGTACTTTTTCTATGATGCACCTAGGTATGCATTTTTTGGTTATTTCCCTGCTTGGAAACCTACTTGGGGGTCAGAGCACCTGTTGAATCTATAGATTGATATCTTTTGCCCATTTTAAAAAGCAATTAGTCAATATCTCTTACATATTTATTTTGCCTTACCCTTTATTATCTTTCCAGAGCACCACTTGACTCACTATGGCCCTTCTCCTCTGTGTATCATATGCCTCTTAGACTCCTGTATTTTCCAACCTTTGTGTCTCTGAGGCAGGAAAGATACCTAGGGAAAAGAGCCCCTCCAGAATACGATATGACAATCCCTAGTTTGTTTCAGTTTCATAAAAAACAGTATATGGCACCTGCAGCTAGACAAAAACAAGAACCAGTTTTATCTGGCAGGACCAGTGTCCATGACAAGGACCTGACCTTTAGCTGATTATAATATCTTTATAATATCATTTGCATTGCAGTTACTGTGACTCCCATCATGCACTTGACACCACAGCAGTTTTAGAGGAACATAATAAGGAAGAAAAAGTGGGAAACAGAGGATCTCACTGAGTTCGTTGCAGTACTTTTAGAATGGAAATAAAAAGACCAATTCTGGGATTCTCTTCAAAAGATGGTATTTATGAAATGCTTAATATGTTATCTGAGATCTTATGAAAGATTCACACTCACGGCAAAGAGTTTTTTACATACATAATGTCTAATGAGTCATAGAAACTTCATTAGATAATATTAATATCTTATTTAGCAACATGCGTTAGAAACAGACACATCTAGTTGACAGCAGGAACTCACCTTCCTTGAGCTCATGGTTTATGTCAAATGGGCTAGATATGTAAGAAAGCAATCAATTTTAATGTAAAAACTTTTCTTGCCTGGATTTTGTTTAATTCCTATGTGGCTTGCCAATGGTACATTATGTTTTTGTAAGTTTTGCTTCTTGTAAAATGGATAGGTGACCTAGAATAAGTGGTCATGCTAATTTCCTATGTAATCCAACTCATGTCATAAGAGCAATATTCATTTTTCTCCTTTCTTTTAATAAAACTAAATGCATTCATTGTTCCAAAATGCTAAAATATAAATGAGCAAAAAAAAACACAGAGCATGAAAATTCATCTGGAAATAAAACAAAACAAACAAACAAAAGAGGGATTCTTTGAGGACTGTAGCCACAAATTTTGTTTTATGGGGAATAGAAGCTATCACATTTCTAATCAGAGCTTTTACCCCAAAGAATAGAATTTTGGAAAGCACAAAAACAGATGGAGATAAACATTTAGTTCAAGACCAGAGAGACTGAAGGTACGAGGATCCTTTTCTATCCTAGGGCTGTTCCTTTCTTCTATTTCCTTATGACAAGGCCTGTTCCCGTTACACCTACTATCTCCATTGTTTGGATAGGTATTTGCTGTTCTTCAGAATTGTTGGCTTGGCTCTAGTGCAAAACTGGTTTAGACTGAGTCTCTGATCATCTTATTTTATAGGCATAGCCAGCATATGTGACTTGCAGAGCTTGATCTTGGGACACCCAGATAACTTTTCAAAACATAAATGTAGCTGTTACATTCTTTCATGAATCATGACCAGAAGCTCACCACAGAAATTCATGCCTCTCATAAATGTTCTCATTACAAACACTAATAAAATAGTCCCCTAAACATTTTTCCCTTTAGCATGAATAAATAAATAAATAAATAAATAAGGGAACAAGATGTTCAACCAGAAAAAAACAGCTTTCAAGACCTCATTAAGAGGGGTAGGAAACATAAATCTGTGCCCCGAGGGATACAAGCGAAACACATTCTTTAAATATTTGGAAAATGTGCGAAGCAAATATCTTACTTAAGCAAATATCTTACTTAAACTGCTCACACAGTTTAAAATAAAAACTTCAGAAGATATACAATGAATTTTATAGTGATTACAGTTCTTCCACAGTGTGCCACTAGAGACAATTTATTGGAAAAAAACAGATCACATGTCATTCTTGAAGTGTTCTAAAACCTATTAAACATAGCTTTGTTCACTTTTCCTAAAATGGAATAATCAGCAATATCACATCTCAGTTCTCATAAGCCTAGATTATAATTGGAACATAAGCTCTCCCAGTGTGATTTTTCTACAAATAAAAAAAATATATATTTTATTGGACTAAGGAGAGGGTAATAAAGAAGGAAGAAAGAAAACACCTCAAATAGAATATCATTTAAAACCTTTTGTGCTACTCCTGAGTCTTTATGGTAGATTAAAAAGTCGTTCTTTGCAGCAGTCCTCATTAAGAGATTGGGCTATTTTCCCATCCCTACGTTCTGACTGACCCTTTTTTTTGCCCAATAGAATGTGATGGAAGTGAGCAAGTGACGTTGTGCGTATTCTGAGTCCTGGCCACAGACAGCTTTGAAACTTCCATTCTTGCCCTTTTGGAATGTTCTTTTCACGTGAGTGAGTCTAAGCTAGCTTGATAGACAGGTCATATGGAGGCGAAGAGAGGTGTCCAGTCAAAAGCCCCCTTATCGCAATACATGTTGAGGAAGGCTACCTTAGACCATCCAGCCCTTATTTAATTGCTGCCCTATAGGTAAGCCCAGGCAAAACCAGAATAAAAACCTTCCAGTTGAGCCCATTCCAATTGCTGACCCACAGAATCATGGGAAAATAAATGATTATTACTTTAAGACACTATGTTGTGGAGTGGTTTGTTGCTCAATGAAGGTTAACCGATACAACTGTCCTAATGCTGCCCTGTGCTGTCAGTCTCTTACTAACAAATGCCATCATTAGCCAATCAGAAGAAAACGCCTATTTCACATTTAAGACCTTTCATGTGTGTGCTAGAATTATTTTTATTTTTAACCACCATCATGCATCAATGGTGGGCAGGCCTCAACCTACAAGTAATTCATCACTCTTGCCCCTATCATGAAATCTGCTTCCATTACACACGTACACACAAGAGCATAGATGCATGCATTTTTACCCTCATCTGAATTGCTGTATGAGAACCATTGTTATTAATCTTGGTATGCTGAGAAATTCTATAAGCTACAGTAAAACCATACTTAGGAATCAAATGGCCAGACAAAATTGAGTTGAATTTCTCCTACTCTTCCCTGAACCTTCAAAGCCTGATTTTTCTTTTTCTTTTTCTCTTTGATACATTCTATAAAAATTTCACTGATGATAGATTTGAGTTAACAAGCTTCCTCTTCCAAAAGTTAAACTCTGTGTGAAAGATCACTCATTCAAATCTTTCTGTGATTTGTTTTAATCAGCTGCTTTCCTTCATACCCATCTGAGCCAGCTGTATAGAAAACATGAGTGGAGGTGGGAGGTAGGAAATTAGCACCTTACAGATATTTGAGGAGTTTGGCAAACCAGACTGGGAAATCATAATGTCATAATATCTTAGGAGATTATGTGGACATGGGCTTCCTAAGGACCTCAGGTGTAGGGCTATAGGAGTTAGAAAGGACATATAAGAGAAAGGCAGAAGAATATATATAAGAATATATAGATTCTTTATTAAAATATGTCCTAGGGCCAGCCCTTCCCCCAGGACTAGGAACAAATTCATCATTTGATTCTTTGTCTATCACATGATACTTTGCTTTCAGAGTCCTGGATTCAAATTTATACTATTTGTGCATTTTTCAGCCATGATTAGGCTTTTGTGGGTGAAGATAGTAGATTTGAGTGGTTACTTTGAAACTCTAGCTACTGTAGGTTCATCAGAAAGATGTGTAGGAGGGAACTTTCAGGAGATGGCACACTATTATTGCTCTGGGATTTTATCCCCAGACTCTTATTTGGAACCCCCGAATCTAGGTGGCTTTGGTCTCAAACTCTCAAATAGAAACCCCTGACCTAATGACTTCATTTCTCCTTTCTGTTAAAGCCTAGGGCATAAGCATGCCGAGAGGCCTCCTCTCCTTGTTGTCCCTTAGTTCCCTCCCTAATTTTGGCTCCAGAGGTCTAACTATGATTATTTAAGAAGGATTAGGTCTTGTCCCTCTAAATATTAGAACAGAGCTAGCTCAGACCTTACTATCTTTTAATGTCCTGTGAGAGATGTTCCTGATGTGTCAACTCACTGGTGACAAGAGAAGAAATTATCTAAAGGAATCAAGAATAAAAGACTATAAATCATAGAATAGAAGCCAAGAGAACCTCCCTCAACAGGATGCTTTACAAAAGCAGGCACATTTAGTTAACTTATAGGTCAGCCTACCTGGCTTATGGCTGACATATTGTCATCTCATCTGATTTAGCATTGATCCTGGGCTTTTCCTTCTTTTTTCTTTAATTTGTTTCTGCTCAACAGTTTTAATGACTCTGGCACATGACATTCACCATAATTCATTATAATTATACTTCAATTTATAATTAGGATACTCTCCTTATCTTACTCAGGAGGAAAATGAGGCTTCAGGAAGGTGGGGTAAGTTGCTTAGTCATAAACGTCACCTGTCCTTCTGCATTATACCATGTGGCTACTACATAATCACCATCTCTTCTCTTCCAATGGTGTTGATCATATCTCTTTTTAAGTTTTGTACAACGATTCCCAAATGTATTATTAAAAACAAAGGAAAAAACCCCAAAACAAAAAAACAACAAAATCCTCTCACCTCTGAGGCATTTCCCCCTTGCTATAGTACTATTCTTCTAAGACTTACCAAATCTATGTCTAAGACAGAACCACTTGTGTTTAAGTTTTCAGGGTCTTGAAGAAATTCAAATTCTGGTTTAACTGATTATTTTGTTCACTTTTTCCATAGAAATTCTTCAAACATCTCAATTCAAATATACTTACTTAAAAAAAAACAAAAACTAGTCTGTTTATATTTTCAAAATTTTTTTAAATTTATTTATTTAAATTTATTGGGGTGACAATTGTTATTAAAATTACATAGATTTCAGGTGTGCAATTCTATATCACATCATCTATAAATTACATTATTTGTTCACCACCCAGAGTCAGCTCTCCTTCCATCACCGTATATTTGATCCCCCTTACCCTCATCTCCCACCCCCAACCCCTTTACCCTCTGGTAACCGCTAAATTACGTTCCCCAGATTAATTTTCAAACCCCGTGGCCATCCTGTGGTCACCGACTGCCCTTCAATCCCTTCACCCGCCCCCCCCCCCCGCCCATCTAGCAATCCTCAGTTTTTCCTCTTTGTCTTCAAAAGTTTTATAGTCTTTCTCAATAAGATATTTAGATGTGCTTAACTGGAAAGGATGAAGAAAATGTTTCTGGAAAACCTATGCATTGTAGAGCATCTAAATGCAAATCAGGTCAGAACAATTTAGGGTTTTTTTGGCCTTGTAGAGAAGGAAGCATCAAGAGAATCTTCATTTTGACATTTGATTACATCCCCTATGTTTAATAATCAGTGGAGGGCTTAAGCAGTAATGATCAAAATATGTGTATGTCTGTTAGAAAGTAAGAAAATACATGGCTCACAGCAGTTTTGCCTAAGACCAGAGGAATACACTAATTAAGTTATGTGGGCATCTTCTACATTAAATTTAAAAAATACAAAGTTGGATAGGATTATCAATTTGGAATATCAGACAACAGACAACTGAATGTATCTGACCTCAAACTGTCTGTCAAACATGGCAAAAGTTAAAACCCAACTTAGCTGGCAACAGAGGAAGAAGCTAAGAATTAAAAAAAATAAATTAAAGCCTCCACATTGCAATAAACCAGAAGCAGAAAATTAGGCACAGAGCATATTTTTAAAAATTAGTAAGAGGTCACTGGGACATATTCTCAGGAATGATTTGTGTTTCATTCCTGTTTTTGACTTTTACATTTAAAATGAATAAGGATAAATTAGAGCATATTGAGAAAGGTAGAAATCAAATGACTGCAAAGTGGGACTGAGAAAGGAGGTGAGAGGTGAGACTTTAGGGAAGACCAACAGGCAATGTTAACGCATTCAAAATGGATCTAGAGTCACTATGAATAAGAGAGCTCTTCAGAAACATGTTCCTAAATTAAGAGATTAGGTCAAAATATACAGTGATGAAACAAACAGTGACTGTTTACCTGGCAAAAGAAAGGAACATTTAAATGATGCTAGAAATTGTACTGTTAAAGATTAGTCAATGATCAGAGCACAAAAATTGTATTGAAGTACTACTGTGAATCATGCAAAACACAAAACTGCTTCTAATACTAGAATTGATAAGGTAGAAATCAAAATTCATGAAACCATTGAGAAATGATCAATTTTTGAATTTTGTACTTTAAACCTATGAAAAAATACTGTTACTAAATATATCCAACCGTTTAAAGTGAAAGTATTATAATTACATTTACATTTTTATAGATACACTTTGTGAATATCCAGTAGTTTCCACTCAGTACACTGGACTCAATACTAACTCTTTTTGCTCACCTTTCAAGATGCAATGCATGTAAACCATTCACCAATAAAACAAAGTACTATCAAATACTAGCAGCTGGGAGAGCTAACTCTTTCCAGCCTTGAGTGGTATTGAGAGAGGTAAGGGGTGCAGATGCCCCTATTGCCAATTGTGGCCAAAATCAGGACAAAACATAAAGGCGTCAAGCCACCAGTTGGCAAGGTCAATACTGAAGAGGGGAAGCTGTTATATACATGAAGTCTCTATGATAAGAGTATGAACAGTCCTGACATGGAGTGTATAGAGAGTAGTCTGGCTTTCTTATAGCAGTTTATCACTTATTTTAGGATATAAATCTATGCCTATTTATTTTTTGGTTATGTCCATTTATTTTACAGCAAACCCCTTTGGCAGTAAAGAGCTAAAGAAAGAAGTATACATTTAATAAAATTTTAAGAATTGAATTTTGTTTTTGTTTCTCAACAAGGTGATAATGATCACATATAAAATGTTTGTTGACATTTACCCAATACCATGGAGCCATTGCAAAATCATTAAGCTTATGAAAATCATAGGAGACATAGCTATGTAGAAGAAGCATTAGCATCAACTTTAACTGTTGAGAAGTATTTTAAGGTGGATATCCCTGAAGATGGCCATTTATCACAAGTAGCTATCCACGGTGAAACATGACTTTTTATTAAAACCAAGTGATGCATTTATTTAAACCAAGTGGTTAGTTTTCAAATCCAAGCTTTCTTAAACATTTAAGAAAATTGAAGTAATGATAGCTACTACACTGGCTTTTTTAGGAGGAGTCATTTTTCAAAAAGTTAAATGATACCAGTATTATCCTGGTGGCATCACATACTTCAAATAAAAATCTCAGTTAATTTCACTAATGATTTAGTTTTTATACCAATTCTTGAAATCAAAAGTAAATCTTCTGTAATACATCATCTATATATCACATTGTGTGTTCAACACTCAGAGTCAAAATCTGTGTAACTTTACTAACAATTGTCATCCCAATAAACTTTAATTTAAAATAAAGTAAATCTTCTGCAAGTTTACTCTGCCCAAAGCAAAACATCTGACGTTATTATTCACACTATTGTAAATTCAATTAAAAATGTAAACAATTAAAGATATAATTGTTTTAGTAGCAATTATCCAAATAATACATTTTGGTGGATCACAATGTCATGTTTAAAGAAAAAAAAAAGGTTTTTAATAAATATGGCAGAAATGTACTTGGAATTAGATGTGATTAATTTGAACAAGCTGATGGAAATAAAGTCCAAGTTTTATAAGCAATTTATAATTTACATAATTTTAAATTTTATAATATAATTTACAGTAATATATGTCATTTTCATAACTTATGTATTAATCTAAGTCACACATATTTAAAATAATTGAATTCCACAACTGTGATGAAGACGTTATGAGTTAAACTTCTACACAACAGTACAATTTCACCTTCTACTCCCTGTCATTGAAAGGACTTTTGAAATGTTTGCACACTTAAGGATCTACTTTTAAAGTCAGTCTAAATGCCCTATAATAGTATGAACTTCTTTTATAATTTTTTGATAAGTTTTGTAATATTTATTTATAAATTTGGTAATTTTTGGTGCTCCTTCTCCAAGATTATTTGGAAATCTTCAAACTATTCGACAAATGCCCCACCACAAAATTTCAGCCTTTGTGCTTGCAGCTAACTACCAAATAAAGAGCTTCTAAAGGAGATATTGAAATTTATTGCCACCCCCTCAAAAGGAAATTGAAATTTTTTTAAATAAAAAATCAAATGATGTACAAAATTTAAAATTTTAATTTCCAATCATTTTACTTATTGATATTGTTCATATTTATTCCCAACCTACCTGGACAAACTTACCTCATAATTCCTCAGAATTTTCTGATGTGGATCATTCTTACCATTGAGATACATCTATTTATGGTCATCTTAACACTTGTGCTCATTTACATTTCTAAACAATTGATTCTGTCAGTGATTTCCAAATGTTTGTGATTATACACCCATAGTTTTTGAGCAGGTACCCCATATATGAGTATTTATTTATGAATATTATACATGCACTATTGTGTTAATATGATATATACTATAAATATACATATACTTCAAACAAATGAAGTTAATAATAAACAGAAATATAAATTCTATTATTTTCTCCCCTACCCACCTTTGAACACTATTGTTTTATACTATGGACTTATGAATTCATAGTCTATGGAGGTTAGGTCCTAAAGTCAAAACATAAGTTGAACCTCACAGATAGCCAAATTATCCTTGGAAATTACTCAGAAGACTCTCTTTTGGAGATTAATAATCTCTCAGGTTGATAAATAAACACACAAGTCCTACATAGCTAGTTGATTCTTTAACACTGAAAAATGTCGTTTCTTCAGTTGAACAAGTTGTGAAGTATTTGGCTTAGGCTTAGGGATCAAATTGCAGGAAAAATTTGTGCTAAACATTAGATCATGCCAAATTTCCTGTGATATTCATACTATATACTTTAAGAAACAGGAGGGGACTGAGAATAAGAGGTGGAAAAACAGATTCAAGTCTCTCATCTCACATTCCTACCAGGACATATGGCTCATTTAGTGTAACAGGGGATGGAATCGTCCACATGGTTTAAATTCTCTCTCTCTTTCTTCCTCTCTCTCTCTCTCTCTCTGTTTCTCTCTGTTTACCTACACACCACCAGGTTTCTTGTAATTGAGTTCACATAAATTATATACAAGTATACAGTGACTTCTCTGTATAACATTTTTCTTCTCCTTTCTCTTTATCAGCATCACCTAAAATTTCTTTGTCACCAGTCCTTCCTCAGCTATATCTCTCCAAATTTTACCAGTATTTTAATTAATTTTAAATTCAATTCTCCCTGAATTTCCAACTCACTTAAGTTCCTGTCATATTGGAATTATGACACCAATTTCCCTCCTATGTCATTAAATTAAATACTTGTATAAAGGATATTTACCTTGTCTCCCCAACAGTTTAGGCATTTTGGCTTATACCACCAGGCAGAATGGTAAGTACAGATTGTAGGAATCCTGCCTTGAGTCTTGATATCTCTGTAATAGGCTGGCTATTCATGTTGTATTTCTGATTTTCCTGTTTCTGAACATAGGGTAAGATGGTACTTCCCAGCTTACTTGAAATTACACATAGTCTGTGACTTGCTTTGGCTGATAAAATGTGAATTGTTTGTATGAGTTGCCCTTCCCTCACACCTACCACTCCCCAGAGAGTGTAGCCTCCATCAACCAGCTACCCATTCTGAAGACAACATGGAGCAGAGGCCCTGACAATTCAAGATAAACATGTAGCATAAATAAGAAATAAACTGTTTTTATTAAACCATGCAATTTTAGGACTATTGGTTACTACAGCACTACCTGACCTATCCTGAATTATATATAGGGAAATTTCTATTACCTACCAAATAGGGATAACAATAGCTTGCCTTAAATGTATAATCAAATTTTTGTAAGAATAAAATACGTAAAATGTTACAAAAATTCAGATAAGCATTAAGAATAAAATAGGAATATCAAAATGTTTCAACTTATACTATATTTATTATTACCTCTATTGATCATACACGTACAATACTGAGTCATTTCTTCTTATATTGTTAGTATTTTTTACACTTTTAATTCATTTAACAACTATTTAACCAGATAAGGACATGACAAGAAAACTATAGACCAATATCCCTGATGAATATAGGTGTAAAAATTATCAATAAAATATTAGCAACCAAATTCAACAACACATTAAAAGGATCATACATCATGATCAATTGGGATTTATCCCTGGAATGCAAGGACGGTTCAACATACACAAATTAATAAATACGATGCACAATATTACTAGAATGAAAGATAGAAATGATATGACTATCGTAATAGGTGCAGGAAAAGCATTTGATAAAAAACAACATCCTTTCATGATAAAATCCTTCAACACATAGGGTATAGAAGGAACACACCTCAATATAACAAAGGCCATATACAACAAACCCACAGCTAAAATCATACTCAATTGTGAAACTTTGAAAGCTTTTCCTCTAAGATCTAGGACAAGAAAAGGATGAGTAGTCAAGATGGCAGAGTAGGTAAATGTGTTTACCTCCTCTCAGGACCATATAAATTACAACTAAACTACAGAAAAACCATCACTGAGAATCACCTGAAGTCTAGCTGAACTGAAGCCCTACAACTACAGACATACAGAAGAAACCACATTGAGACTAGTAGGAGGAGCAGAGACACAGAACTGGCTGGTCCTACACCTGTGTGTGATCATTAAAAACTGGGAGGGCTATCTTGGCTGTGGAGATACCTCTGAAGAAGAAAGGGGTCCCAGCCCCATACCAGACTCTCCAGCCCAGGGTTCCAGTGCTGGCAGAGAATTCTCCATAATTTCTGGCTGTGAAAACCAGTGGAGATTGTGCCTGAGTGAGACAGAGCGTGGCTGGAGTCCCAGACACTCCTCATAAAGGACGACTGTGCACGTATTTACTTGCTCAGAGCCCCCGTGCTAGGGTAGAGGTTCAAAAAGTGCTGGGGACACATGGGGAGAAACTGACTTCAGTGAGAGGGCTGGAGGTCTGGCTTTCTCCTGGATGGCGGAGGTTGTGGAAGCCATTTTTTCTTTGCTGAGTCCTCCACCTCCCTGCATACAGACACAGGCAGATGCCATATATGAGTCTCCATCAAACTGGCTGACACCTTTTACCTGCCCCACCCTAGTGATTTGCGGAGACCTCCTCTGACCCAACTTTCGGGCACACCCAAGCTGCTTCCAGTGGGTTTTCCATACAAATGGCCAGCCTTTGCTCATACTACGGATTTTCCTAAAATCCCTCAAAGGTTCACAAAACCTAAACAAGCAGCATCTGGCTTTGGTATGACCTGTTCCTCTGGCTGAGCAGCCTTAAGCCCGGCACTAGCGACAGCCGGCCTCAGTTCACAGATTGGCCTCTCTAGGCAACTGTAAGTCCAATGCAGGCAGTGGCCATTTGTGGATTGTTTTGTGGCTCATACCAGGTAGCTCTGGGCAGAGCACAGGCTACAATTAAATTTGGCCTGCAGCAAGTCCCTTCCCAGGATACCCTAGGGCTGGCACACCTAGTGCCCAGTTTCAGACCAAGCCAGATCATCACCTGGCCACCTCCAGGATGACACCCCCAAAGGGAAGACTGGGCAGGCATCAGAGCCCACTAAAGTGAACCCTGCTCTGTAGGGTCAAGCCCTGCACAACAGCTTCTCACTGTACTCAAGGCCAGTCCTCACAACCAATCAGCCTGACAGTTAATCCCTCCCACTGGTGCGCAAATAGCAACCAAGGCTCAACTACAACATGAGGGCATACACATCCCACACAAGGGACACACCTGGAACATCCAGCTCTGGTGACCAAGGAGACTGCACCACTGGGTCCCCAGGACACCAACTGCATAAGGCCACTCTACTAAGACCAGAGGCATAGCAGCCCTATGTAATACATAAAAACAAATGCAGAGGGCAACCAAAATGGGCAAGACAAAGAAACATGTCCCAAATAAGAGTACAGAACAAAGTTCCAGAAAAAGAACTAAACAAAATAGAGAAAAGCAATCTACTAGATACAGGGTTCAAAACACTGGTTATAAAGATGCTCAGTGATCTCAGTGAGAACTTCAACAAAAAGATAGGAAACATAAAAATAGAGATGGAAAACATAAAAAAGAACCAGTTAGAAGTAAAGAATATAATACCTGAAATAAAGAATACATTAGAGGGAATCAACAGTAGATTAGATGAAGCAGAGGACTGAATCAGTTATTTAGAAGATAAGGTAGCAGAAAACACCTAATCAGAACAGCAAAAAGAAGAGAGAATACAAAAAAATGAGGACAGCTTCAGGGGCCTCTGGGACAACATCAAGCACACCAACATTTGCATCATAGGGGTACCAGAAGGAGAAGAGAGAGAGCAAGGAATTGAAAACATATTTGAAGAAATAATGATAGAAAACTTTTCTAACGTAGCGAAGGAAATAGATATACATGCCCAGAAGCACAGAGAATCCCAAACAGGATGAACCCGAAGAGGCTGGCACCAAGACACATCATAATAAAAATGCCAAGGTTAAAGACAAAGAGAGAATCTTAGAAGCAGCAAGAGAAAAGCAGTTACCTACAAGGGAATTCATATATGTGTGTTGTAGTAGTATTGTCCAGCCATAAAAAACAAAAAAAAACCCTGACATTTGTGGCCACATGGATGAACCTAGAGGATATTAACTAGTAAGTGATGTAAGCCAGAGAGACAAATGCTTAATGATCTCACTTGTGTATGGAATCTAAAAAAAAAAAGCAAACTCATAGAAACAGAGAGTAGAATAGAGATTATCAGGTGCTGGAGGTTAGGGGACTTGAGAAGATGATGTCAAAGGGCACAAACTTAGAACATAAATAAGCGAACACTGTATTATAAACCTCAAAGTTGCTAAGAGATTAGATCTTAAATGTTCTCACCACAAAAAAGAAATGATAATTATATGATATTATAGAGGTGTTAGTTAATGCTACGGTGGTAATTATATTGCAATATATAAATGTATCAAATCAATACACTGTACATCTCAAACTTATACAATATATGTCAATTATATCTCGATAAGAAAATAATAAAGTAAAATTTTAAAAAGATGCTAAATTTTGTATATGTAATAGTATTTCAGAGACTTGGCTGAGATATTTCAGAATTTTTTTTCCCTCAACAGAGACAACTACATGAAACCAATGAAAAATATTCTGTAGAAACATATGTAAGCTCATATTCATAAATAAGAAATGTCTATGTAGCAGACTTTCTGCTTTATGAAAAGAGAGTGATATAAAACATCTGGTCTCACATTAGGGACAAAACTCAACCTCCAGTGAGACCAAATCTGTGATAGAAACATATGTTTTACTACTCATGCTTTTAAAACAACATACAATCTTATGATCTTCCAGGATTTCCATTTAGCAGAATGGTCACCATGGTAACAATGTGAACATGTTGATTGTATGTGCTTTCTCATCTAAGGCTGAATGACCAAAGCAGGCCACTTGGCAGCTGCTTTCAGTTATAACAACATGTGCTCCCCATAGAGTTCATAAAATTGCTCCTCAATCCACCTGAATCAGTTGATGTGGAAGCCAAAACGGCTGGTGGACCTTCCTGAGGATCCAGATAGTTCAGGCATCTGACAGACCAGAGTGGACCAGCTTTACCATATGATTTTCAAAGTGGCAGAACACTGTGTATGCCCACAGGCCTTACATGGTAATTGGCAGTAAGATAGATAATTTGATAAAATCATGTAGATGATTAAACAGGCATCTAGGTAGAAACCACAAACATTTAGAACATGTGGATAATGAATTAATATTTTCACATTTTTATTCAGATATTTAATCTTACATTCTGATAATTAAGTTCGCGAACCTACCACTGTGGGCTTGCATTGGCAGCACTGTGCAAATAGCTCGGTAAGGTTTCATAACCGTGGTATATCAGTGTCTCACAGCTGTGTTTGCGTTGACATGTGGCGGTGTCTTGCTGAGTTGCGTTCATTATTGTTGTTGCATGTTTTTGTGTGCCATCACAAGAGTGTCTGAGCTTGAATTAGAGCAATAAACAAACATTAAATTTCTTGTTAAACTTGGCAAGAGTGGAAGTGAAATCAGTCCAAGTTTATTAGGATAATGCCATGAAGAAAACAGCAGTGTACAAATGGATTAAATGTTTTTCTGTTTTTATGTGTCACTGATGAAGCGAGGTCAGGGCGGCCAGTAATAAGCAGAACTGGTGAAAACATCGCAAAAATTCATTGAATTCTGCGTCACAATCATGGGCTGAGTGGGAGAAGCATAGCAGACCAAGTAAACATTGGTAGAGAAACAGAAAAATTGTAACTGAAAATCTTGACATGAGAAAGGTGTGTGCAAAAATGGCCCCGAAGGAGCTCTTGCATCACGACAATGCATCAGCTCACACGGCACTGTCTGTGAGGGAGTTTTAGCCAGTAAACAAATAGTTGTATTGGAACACCCTCCCTACTCACCTGATCTGGCCCCCAGTGACTTCTTTCTTTACTCGAAGATAAAGCAAATATTGAAAGGAAGACATTTTGATGACATTCAGGACATCATGGGTAGTAATACAATGACATCTCTGAATGTCTGAATGTATAAGACATTCCAGAAAAAAGAGTTACAAAATTGCTTTGAAGGGTGGACTAGGTGCTGGCAGCAGTGCATAGCTTCCTGAGGGGAGTACTTTGAAGGTGACCATAATGATATTCAGTAGTGAGGTATGTATGTTCGCAAACATAATTGTCAGACCTTCATATACAGACACAAAATAAAATTTCCATTTGTAGCAATTTTGAAGTAGAATGATGACTATTGCTTTTCTTCTCTTCACCTAATCTAGCTCTGAAATTTACTCTCAGGAAGAGAGTAGGGATTTAATGAGTAAAACTGGCATATGGAAGCTGATCAATAAATGTTAGTTCAATGATGAATGAAAAACTAATGCTGCTTAGTACTTTCAGCAGAGTGTACCTGATTAGAAATTTGATAAAGAATATTAATTAAAATATGTTTATAATTTTACAATGTGTAAAGTATCATCACAGAATTTAATTTTTAAGCCAGTGAAAAGTTTATAATTATCCCAGTTTTATAGGTGAATAAATATGAGGTTACTAGAGATAATGCAACTCAGTTAAAAACATAGCAGGTAAGTGGTAGATTAGAATTAAGTCTAAGGTTTTCTAATGCTACATCTCACATCCTTTAAAATTCAAGATGGTGTCCAATATAGTAGATGAGTTCTAAATAGTGCTTGGAAAACAATGTGGTGAAGTTTTATCCTTTTTCTTCTTTGCTGTTTCTGCAGTGTTTAGAAGAGTTTGCTGAAGGAATAAATACTTAAAGTCCCAAATGTCAAAAACAAATTTTTAATATTTTAAGAAGAAAATATAAGAAATTATTTTTTACACCTGATAGGAAAAACATCTTTAAATAAAACACACAAAAGAGAACAGACCATAAGAAAAAGATTGGTCACTTGATAGCATTAAAATTAACATTTTATTTATTACAAAGAACCCACAAATGAACTTCAAAAGGTAAGTCAAAGACTGAAAGAAGTTTTTTGTAATGCATAGGACCAAAAAGAATGTGTTATTCTGAATTTTTAGGGAAACTATGCAATTGAATAACCCAATAGAAGAATGAACACAGGAACAGGACAGTGAAACTATTGACAACTTTGCTGGAAATACAAATTAAATAACACTTGGAAATGCAGATTTAACCAATGAAATATAATTTCACATAAGCTATTTTGGTAAAGGCAACAAGCACCCTTGAGAGAAGCACTGACCAGGGAACAGTAGTTTTGATTAAAAGCAGCCAACTCAACACAAACTTTCAGAGAGAGAGAGAAAGACAAGGGAAATGAATCATTCTGATCTCCTGCCAAGGCTCCCTATTGGCTGAACCTAACCAGAAACTAGAAGGAAATGAACCTATTGATATAGTCCATATGGCCAGACTTCCAACACAGATAGCAGGTGAGAAGGGTAGAGAGGATGTTTAAAGGAATGAATTAAAGATATTTGGCACAGAAGTTCTGATGCTTGGTGGCCAAAACAAAACTTAAAAAAAGACAAATGTCTACAATTATTAAGTCTTCAGTAAAAAATGCAGGCTGTGCATACATGGGAAAACACACTGTTTCAATTTTTAAAATGGGAAATGGAAAACTTCTTTTACACTATTATAAAAAGCTTAATTTTAAACACTATATAATGCCTCTTTTGGTTCAAGTGCATAAATTATTTTTCTACTGGGAACATACTTTACAAAAAAACATTCTCAAAACTAGATTACAAAAATGGAGTAATACCAATACCACTGTCAAATAGTTTTTTTTTTTTTGCTGCTTTACAGAAAGAGTCCTTAAGGGATCACTATTCTAAAAATAATTTCATAGAAACAGTATAGAGTGGAGAAGTATGTTTATTCTCACTGTTCCACAAGATTCTTTTATGTTCTATAATTTGTTTTTATTTCACCGTTGCTCTTGGCCTTTGCAAGTAATAATCTAAAATCTGAGAGCTTATTTTATTCACTTGACTGCTCTTTTAATTATACACTCGTGGCACTGAAGGAGCAGCCACAACAGCCTAGTTCTCTCTGGATTTAGATGGACGTGCACAAATTGAAGTCCAGTTAAAGTATTTCCAACAGCTTTCAAATGAGTTTGGAAATTGCTGTCTTGGCTCTGTGTGCCAGGTGCTATTCATATTAGTTAAGGTAACTCAAACTCCTTAAACAAATAAACTGCCGGTGTTTCCCTGAAAAAAGACCTCACTGGAAAATAAGCCCTAGCATGATTTTTCAGGATGACATCTCCTGAACATAAGCCCTAATATGTCTTTTGGAGCAAAAATTAATATTAGACTCGGTCTTATTTTCGGGGAAACACAGTAGTTCTTAGCTGTTTAATAAAGTTCAACAATTTATCCAACACATATTTTGAGTGCCTTCAAGGGCCCTGGGTATTTGGGCTGCATCACTAAATTATAGAGAAAGATTCCTGAACTCCTGAAGCTCACATTCTAGCAGTGGAAACAAGTAATAAATAATAAACATAATAAATATATAAATTACATAATATGGTAGCAATGGATGTATGCCACAGAGGAAAGAAAAGGTAGACGAGGATAAGAGGGACTTGGATGGGAGGCATGAGGCAGAGTTAGGATTAGCTCCACTGAGAAAGTAATATTTGTACCAAGATTTGAAATAAGTGTGGGAGGTAGGTTACCAAGTATATAGCTGGAGGATGAGCCTTCCAGAGAGAAAAACCTTTCTCTCTCTCTCTCTCTCTCTCTCTCTCTCCTCTCTCTCTCTCTCTCTCTCTCTCTCTCTCTCTCTCTCTCTCTCTCTCTCTCTCTCTCTCCTCTCTCACTGCATTTAAAATAGAAATAAGTGTGAACTTTATAGTTACATCATCTGTTTTATTCAACCTCTTTTACATTACGTCTAAAGCACCATACTTATCCTCACCAAGAATTCTAGTTCTCAGGTACAGTGGAGATGACAGAATAAAAATATTCTCATAATTACTCATTTGCTTTACCTCGTATTACGCATGTAATACCAATATTATTACTACCTCTTATGATTGCTGAAAAAAGTTAAGAAACTTTTTTGTTCTTCCAATTTCCTCTAATTTTTCTGGTTATACCATATTTGCATTGTAAGAGATTCTAGCCAATATATACTACCTTCTGTCCTTTCTATTTACATTTAGTATTAATTCTATAAGTAAGTATATATTTGATGCTCACCACCAGTCCTATGTTGATGTATCGCCATACATATTGATTGTCTGAAGTTTGTTATTTAATTCCTCAGAGAGGGAATATGACAATATTTCTTGAGGTCTTTTATGCTGATAACAGGCATGCATTTTATGATTGAAAGTCAGGTTTGCTGGATATAAAATCCTTTCTTAAAATATTTAAAATATATTAATACATTTTGTTCTGGTGTAAAGTACTGTTATCTAAAAGTTTGATGATAATCTAATATTATTTCTCATTTACTACTATTTTCTAGACACCCAAAGCATTTTATTCTTTCTTTTTAAGATCCATACTAAAATGTGTCTTTCTGTTGATTGTTTTAGGTTGATATTCTTAACTACACAGTATGATCTTTCAAATTGTAGTTAGATATTTTATTTTTAATTCACATAATTTTTCTTGAATTATAGTCTTCCATGTTTATTCTTCTCCCTTGCTTTGGGATTTACTTCAGGAATGCAAATCGTTTTTGTGTGGGATTTTCCCTGTCTATCTTCAATATTGGTTACTTTCTCTCAAATTGTTTATTTTTAAATTTATTTTCTATAAATGTTTTTTCTTTTATTTTTAACTTCTATTCAGACATTATTTTCTGTTTCTATTCACTTTTATCCACTGTAATTTTCAGTTCAATCATAATTTTTAAAATTACTTTTCCCTTATTTCTAATTCTTAATTCAGTTCTATCACTTCTGAGGTTTTCTAATTCTGATTTATGTTGTTCTTTATGTTATTTCATTTCCCAATATATTTCAGTTCTTTTGAAATACAGGCATACCTCGTTTTATTGTGCTTCACAGATTTTGTATTTTTGATAAATAGAAGACAAGACCATCTACCAGCAAAAAGATTATGACTTGCTTTATTGCAATACTTGATTTACAGTGGTGATCTGGAATGGGGCCCGTAATATCTTTGAGGTATGCTTGAACTAAGTTACAGTTTTAATCTGTTTTATAAGTATGCCTATTTGGTATGCTTTAGTTGTCTATGGAAATTTCATTCTGCTCCATAGTCTCTCTCTCTCTCTCTCTCTCCTCCTCCGTCCCTCCCCCCCTCTTTCTCTCTTTCTTTCTTTCTCTACTCTTTCTTTTAGTATAATTTTGTGTGGAAATTGGTCCCAATACATTCTATTGGTCAATTTTATTTGCAATAAGTTTTCTAGGACTTTTAGAAGGCATATTTCAGAATTGTGTTTCTAATTTAATAGAACCCCCTTTTAGGTTATTTTCACATAGTGTGCAACGTTATGGTGATTTGCTTTCTGAAATTTTCTATCTATGTTTCCCTTTCAGTTTTTATCTTGAGCTTCTTTTTCTTGGTTTCCATTGTCCATACCCTGTTCAATTTTTATTCCATTCCCAGTAATTTTTCTTCAATGTTCGACATCGAAGAAAATGCCCTGTCTTGGAAGGAAATCTTGTTCAGGGTTAATTCACAGGGGTTAAATTGCTTCAATTTCTTTATACTTGGCTGTGGGTTCCTCATGTTTCTCTACTCTTGGAGTGGCCAAAACCATTATTAGCTTTAGGTGTGCTCAAGTTGGCACCCACTGCTTTCTAATGAGTACCTGGGTTATTGGTATTCTGCATTCTTGGGTCACTTTATTTTCAATGACTCCAATTTTCTCTCTGCTTCTTCCTTCAGAAATGCTGACACTGGGAAGTTTTAGAAGTTGTTGGCAGATATTTGTCACAAATGTGTACTTTCAGGTTAGACAGAATGCTATTTCTGTTGTCCATAAGCTTTTCGTTTTGTTATCTAGTTGGTCTACCTTTGGGAATTGGAAAGTTACTTAAACTGTACTTCCTTTACTGGCGCCATCTTCCTAAAATCTTCCTCATCTTGCCTTTTAAGATTGATATGCATCTGTTTAAATTTTTATCTCATGGACTGTTTGAAACCATTATCTCATTATCTCCATGGACTACTGGAGTCCATAAATAGCCATAAGAATTCTCATGACAATTTTCCAAGAACAACCTATAATAAGATGATGAGCTGTCCTGTTTAGAGGATCACTTTCAGTAATTTTTCTTAGCTGAATTCTTGCTAAGACTCAGACCTTCTGCAAGCTGTTTGGAACCTGAGAGATCAATGCCAGGTATTCCTCTGGTACGCAGCAACTTTTCCATTATATACCCTGAATTAGCATCTTTCTTAAACCCTCTGTCTTTTAACAGAAAAATATGATCATTATTTTTAAAATGATCTTTATTTCAGTAGTTATCACTGATCCCATCTGGACCTAAATAAGCTAAAGTTATTTTAGTAGTTGGCATGCTTCCATGTCCTCTAATATGAAACCAGGGTTTCATATTCAAGTTCTTCATAATCATATGAGATATGAGATGCTTTTGGTATTATTAATACAACTTTTTAAAAGATAATCAGTGAATCATCATATTCAATCAATTATTCACTTTTATATTACCCATACAGTTTTTCCTCATGATATTATTATTTGGTGTCAATCAGTCCCAATGACTGACTTGTCTGAAATACAGACAATCTTACTTAATGAGTTACTGCTTATCACACTGCATGATTCAAGAATATCTTGAAATAACAGATATGTGGATCTCCATATCATATCCAGGAAGAAGATTACAGGACATTCTTTAAATACATACAGTCAGTATTATAGCACCTAATTAAACAGATTTCTACTGGGGGTGAGAATGTCACTAAATTGGCTATGGTGCTGCTGTGATTATTCATTCAAGTGAACTGCCAAAGCCAAATGAAAGTCCTCACAGCCATAAGCTTTCTAATATTGCCATCTACTCTAGATTTTTTTCCAAAAGATCAACATCAATTTCACCAAGTAGTTTTCAGAATCTACTACATTCTACTTTTTTGAAAACTTGGACAACATTGGCACCATTATTTTATTACATTTCCGCCTCATTAGAATTTGTGTGAGATTCCCAGAAGTGGTTCTTTCAGAAGTGATGTGATTCAAGTTTGCAATCTCTTCTCAAATGAGGGGAACATGGTGTGATCTAAGTTATTAAAAGTGTATGGAGGGTAATTTGGAATTAGGTACCAAAAAGTCTAAAAAACTATGTTCCCTTTAATTCAGCAATCCCACTTATATGTATACTGAAGAAATAATGAGAGTTGTACACAAAATTTTATGTGAAAGGAATATTCATTGCTGTACTTTTATAATAGGGGCATACTATTAGAAATAATCACTAAGAGAATGTCAACCATTAGGAGAATTAGTAATAAAGTATGCAAAAGCCACATAGATGGTGAAAACCATGCAGTGATGAAATATTACATTTGGGAGTACTTGGAACTAGAAAGTGATCATTATATTTAATTTTTATAAAGCAAGTTAAAAATTCGTGTATAAATTATAACTTTAAATTTGTTTTATGCACATGGACACTATATGTGTGTCTGTGTGTGCATACAGAGAGAAGACAGAGATAAGACAGAGATAGACAGAGGCAGAGAAAGACAGAGAGAATGAATTTTAGATACCAACATTGGGTTATAAGAAATGATACATTCTTATATTTCTCTAATTCTCATTTAATGTCCTCCAAGTCCCCATTCAATGGACCATTAGAAAATTTAAACTGTCATTGTTACAACATTCTGCTATCTCAAAGGAACTTGAGAATAATATCAGATTTAAGTAATGCCAGAAAATAGAAATAGGGACCAAGTTATTAATCCACAATAGTTAGCGTCCTTTCTTTGCTCCTAAACTACAGGATATTCCTCTCAAGTATGGTCCCTACCATTTGCCTCACAGACTCTACTGCTTCAGGAATATTTCTTCCTGAGTTCCTCCCTATTGGCACACATTTGGAACCCTATAACTATATCCCAACATAGAAATCTCATTCCTCCTTGTTCCCCAGTTTAGGGGGAAACACTAAATTTCCCTTGGCTTTTTGTTTCTGACTCTTTCTCTCAAACTCCTCCCTTCAAGATCACATTAAATCCCCAGAAAGGGAATTCAGCCCCAAAGCTGTTGTTTTTCACAATGGTTGGAGGAGGTAATAGGGAAACCAATTCTCTTTCCTATTGGTGGAAGTGGGCAAAAGAGATGTTAGCATACATTTGTTTTTTAATTACTCCCCTTATTACATAAACAGAGTAGAAAAAATTTATGACTGGTAAGGTATACAACAAAACAATGCTCCTCACTGGGTGCAAGGATAGTGACTGGGTTTTTTGGTAGCTTTTTGTTTATTTCTTGTTATTTTCCTAATTTTCTATAATGAACATGTAGAAAGATAAAAAAAATATAACCATAAAAAATAAATATTTCATGTTTAATGGAATCCTAAAATAGATTGTTAGTTTCCCCCATCGAGAATCATCAGGTATATCGGTATAAGATTATGCTAAAGGTTTGTATTATTCAAGAATTACTGACAAATAGCCAATGTGACAAGTCTAACTAGACCAGTGAATGTGGAATCCCCAATATTATATATAGGTAGAGAAGACAAGTATGTGGAACTATGGACTATATGAAGCTGAGATTGAGAAGATAAAAAATGTAGGGATAAGGATGAAGAGACAAGGTGCTTGGAAGTAAACAAACCAGTTTTGGGTTCTTTATGAAGAGTCTACCTGTGAATCCTTAATAGACAGACAGAAACCAAGGAAAAGAAAGTAGTTTGGAGGTAGAAAAGCATCTCTTGGCATTTTGTCCAGGGCTATGACCTGGAAAGGAAAAAAAAATTCAGATAATTACTGGACAACAGATTCTGTGCTACCACAGTATTATCTAATATATTCAGCCACTAACATGCCAATCTCTGTTTTCCTTAAAAACAATTCCTACACTGAATCATCTTAATTAAGGTCTTTATTATTGCTGTTCTTGTCATTATTCATCCAGCAACAATTTTGAGGGCCTCAGATGTGTATTGCACCATTCTGAAGAAACATTAACAGGATAAGAGAATAGAGAGCAGACAGTAAGGGGAAAACTAATTTAGATATAGTGGACAGGACAGCTGTTTCAGAAGACCTAGAAATGCATAATAAGGAAGTTTTCCTCCAGCCCTACCAACAAAAAGTGGCCACAACAGGTTTTGAACAAAGGAATAGGAAGATCAAAATGTGGTTTCCCATAGCAGGAATTTAGCAACAGAAAAAAAAAAAAAAAAAAAAAAAAAAAAAAAAAAAAAAAAAGAATGGGCAAAATACTGGAGCAAAAATAAACAAGAGAAAACAAATAGTTAAATGGACAAAGTGGTGCTAGAAGTAAGGGCAGGAATTTTTATTCCAACCGTCTATGCCTACTCTCATTTTGGTGACTTTAGCATTGCATACAACACCGTGGTTCTTTAGTCTGTGATTTTTTTATTTTTAACTATTCCTTTCTCCACCACCACTCACATGGTAACATTCTAGATTTTGTCATTACAAAAAAGTGGCATCTCCCTATAAGAGCCACCTCATTGTTCAGCAGGATTGAACCCTTTTCTCTGGCTGGAGAGGTGGTAGTCCCTCCATCCTTGCCCACTCCAAGAGTGTCCCTCCTGAAGGTACAAGGGATAACTCTCCTTGGTGGAGTCACACTATTCTCCCATCAAGAATTATTGATATGTATGGTGCCATAGTAAGAAAAAAAAAGTATCAGATCAAGAACTCAATTCCTCTCACTACTATTTTGTTTTATTTTGTTCTGTTTTGTTTCTTCTTAAATCAGCTCATAATAAGAAAATGCAGACTTTTGATGCTCACTTTCCATGACTCAACTTTTCCTTGGGGTTTATAACCAACTCTGTTGATTTTGGACTATAAATTCAAAGAAAAGAGTTTCAAGACCACAAGCTCTCTGATCATCAGTTTTTACAATCAGTTCCCTAGAGATGTGGGCTGCATCTTTGTCAGTGATAACTAGATCAAAAACCTCTTACTTTAATCATAGTAGATCAAAAGAAGTACTTTCCTTTCTGAAGTTGTACTGATTGAGTTCTGGTCACTCAGAATAAGGCCGAGTGACATAAATTTTCCCATCTAAGTTTAATATTCTATATTTTTCTGTCTTAAAATGTTTCTTTTCCTCTATCAAGTACATTTTAAAAGACCTATTTTGTCACATGTCAAGAAAGACCATGAGCCAACTCTAAATTTCTCTTTAGGCTAACAGTATAAATCAATAACATCTGTTGATGAGGACTTGTAGGGAATAAGGAATGTTAAAAAATTTCTTAGTTATAAATGATCATTGTAATCTATTTTGAGAAGTAATTATTTATTAATCACTTTATTAATATATAAGATGAAAATAAGTATATTTTAAGTAAATTATAAATGAATATTCTGTAGGAAATTATCATTAATCAGGGTGAGTGAGGGAATCTTCTTCAAAATGTTTAAGCCAATTCTTTTTCTAAAATCATAAAAGGGTGGGATGGAAAGTTTTTAGGATAAAAAAAAACAGTGTGCAATTTCAGGGCAGGTCCAGGAGGCCAATCCAATTTATCTTTATAGTTTGCATCTACCTTAGTAGGATAGGCCCTCTAACTTGTCTCAACATCTACAGAACTTTTCAATGTCTGATCTATACAACCCATAAATCATCTTATTGTTTTATTTTGTTAAGTATCTTTTAACACGTATGTTTCATTTTTACCTGTATGACAAATTCTTGAGGACAACCACTATTTCTCTTTGTTCTTAAAATTTTCTTTAGCACTTAACACTAGCTGTGGAAGAGTGTAGGCGTTAAATAAATATAATAATACCTAATCTTCCTAATACAGTTTTTAGTGTATTAGGTTAGTTGTTCCCAGACCTATATATAATAGAATCACTTGGATAACTTAAAACAAAATCCAGCTCCTATTCAGGTCTCCTGATCTCTGAGTAACAGAGCTAAGGGATCAGTAGACACTAATATAGCCGATCCACTGACTGAGCACCGCTCAGTACTCTATTTTATTTAACAGGCCTTTAATATTCTCAACAACTCTATAAAGATGTTAACAGTTATATTATACAAATAATAATATTTAGTAACAATGATAACAACTAACATTTGCTATGTGCTTACTGTATACCGAAGTTCTAAGTACCTTTCACTCATTAACTGATAAGAGGACAAAAGGAGTCCATTTCTTGAGATCTGGAAGCTAGCCCTCAGAAGAGCCTGGATTTGAACCCATCTTTTCCACTGCAAAGATTTTTTTCACTGCATCATACTGCCTTCCAGCAAAAAAATTATTTGCTGACTTATGGTAAAAGGTAGGATTTTCACATTAGTTAAAAGCATCTTAATCAAATCCTTTCCATTCCATCTAAGGTTTGTGTCTTTTGGGATTTCTATTCAGGGGATGCTGGGCTGACCAAAACCTCCTCAGACAATCTTCAAGGCAACGTGAAGGCTAATATATAAGCAGGCGCCGTCTCAGACTCTCTGTTTACCACAAGGTAAATAGAAGCCAATAGCCTGGATTCTTGGCCTGCACAGGCCTGATGACACGATATGAGTAGTCACTCAGTGAGACAAATAAATATTGATAAAGAACTAAGTCAGAGGATAAGGATAATAGCATCCTCCATTATAGAAAGCTGCTGACCCTATTCTTAATAATTGCCTTATTTCCTATACTCACCAGAGTTACTCTTAGAGAAAGTTCAGTATTTCATGATCTTTCTTATTTTCATATCAGCCCCATTTCAACTGTGCTGTATAAACAAATTTAGGCTCTTCCTCACATTTGATGAAACTTTCATTTTACATTCTAAAACCGTTAACGGGAATCATAATCACCATCCAACCTTCCCTGTCTGCTCCTCAAATCCCCTGCCACAAAACAAAATCCAGGAATTCTCGCTACAGCTGAATTCATTTATATGCTAAAAAATAAGGTGTTTATGCACTGTGGCCACAATTAACACTTAGCTTTAATTGTGTTAAAGCTGATGTCCTCCGCCTTGCATCCTGGCATAATGGCATAATTATATGCCATTATATTTTCCAGGGTACCAAATATAAACTGAAATGTCCAGATAAAGTATGTGATGAAAATGACTTAGGAATTTGAAATGGAAAAGCTTTGGGTTGTGGAACTGCTTCTGGCTTTCACCAATTTGTATAAGAAACTTCACCCTCCTGGGCCTTTTTCTCTTTTGCAAAATGGGAATAATGGCGTGTACATGGTAAGGTTGTGGTGAAGATTAATGAGATCATATCTATGCCTCCTCCCACAACAGGGACTAGCCCACTGGTCTCAGTGTGCAACATTTCCTTCCAGCCCACTGATGTACCTTTCCTCTGCAGGGAAGTGGGGGCAAAATCTAACTCTGCACTTAACCTCTTGCCCACACTAACGCAGCAATGGGCAGCCTCTGCCACTCACGCCTACTGACACATGCTGCTCAGGGTCCCTGTCAAGTTAACTCCGAGTTCTAAGACTTCAGACACAAACTAGAAATCCTGTAAAACAACATAATTCAATGGTGGGGAGAAAAGAGAAAAATGTGAGATTTATGTAATACATATGCGTGGGCAGTGAGGTAAGGCGGGCATCATCTTAAAGGAATACAGTCTGAAGGATACACTTTTTATCCCTCACTAATATCCTTCATTGATTGTCTAAACATCAGCCTTATTTTAAAAGAAAAAAATTAAAATGAGGAAAGCATAATTCGTTCATGCAAAGTTTCTCAAGTGTTCTATTTCCATTGAAAGACTGGTGTGCAGGGATAAAGAAATATACATACCTCTAGATCTTGGAATACTGTATACAGTAGTCTCCCCTTCCCCACACTTTTGCTTTCTACAGTTTCAGTTACCCATAGTCCAAAAATGTTAAATGGAAAATTCCAGAAATAAACAATTAATAAGTTTTCAATTGCACACCATTCTAGTGGCATGATGAAATCTTGTGTCATCCCACTCCGTCCTGTTTGGGATGTGAAACACCCCTTTGTCTAGTATATCTCACTTCAACTCATCACATAGGCATCGTGTCATCTCATATCACCACAAGAGGAAGGGTGAGTATAGAACAATAAAATATTTTGAGTGAGAGAGAAAAAGAGAGAGACCATATATTCATATAACTTTTATTATAGTATATTGTTATAATTGTTTTATTTTATTATTAGTTATTACTGTTAATTTCTTACTGTGATTAATTTATAAATTAAACTTTATCATAGCTTTGTATGTATAGGAAAAAAACATTTTATATATATATTTATATATATATATGAAAATATTTTATATATATATGAAAATATATAGTGTGTGTATATATATATATATATATATATATATATATATATACTATCCATGGTTTCAGGCATCCACTGGGGGTCTTAGACTGTATCCTCCGTGGATAAAGGCAGACAACTGTACTGAGAGTGCCAAGAGTAATTTGAATAGCATAGAATTTTATGAAACTTTTCACAATGTATATTTTTCATTTGATCCTCTCAACAACTCTCTGAGACAGAAAAGGAAGATACTGTCTCCATTGTGTAAAGGAGAAAACTGTGACACTTATCCAAAGCCACTAGGTCATGCTGCATAATGAACCCCAAATTTCAGTGGGTTCCAGTGACAAGTGTTTGTATCTCACACACATGCAGGGCATTTGTAAATTAACTTTGTTTCTGTCCCACAGCTCCTTCATTTGAGGAGCAAGGCTGTAAGCAGCTCTGTCTCATTGCATGGCAGAGGTAAAAGGGCTATGGTGGAGCCACGTATAGTAGCTCTTAAAGCTTTTGCTGGTACTTAGCATACAAAACTCTGCTCACATTTTATTGGCTAAAGTAAGTCACACGTTCAAGCCTGGTTTTAGAATTAGGGGGAATATAATCCCTTTATAGGGAACAGAGAGCAAAACTGGGAACATCAATGTGCACAGAAACTACTAGAGTGGGAATGAAAACTGAGGTTTTCTGATCCTTACATGCAGTACTATTGGACCTAGCACATTCCAATGGTGAATGGATATAGTAGGCACTGAAAACTAATCTCCTGAATGAATGAGTGAATGAAAGAAAAAAGGATAAATGAAGGTTATCCATTCATTTTTCTCCTTCCTTGGGTGAGGATCCTTTTGGACAATTATTGAGCCTTGTGATTTCTAGACATCAACCATACAGTATCTTAGATACCTACACACATTTTACAACGTTGTAGGATTGAGCCAACGAGACTGGGACCAACACCAGAAATATACCAACACAATCTAAAAGAAATGCCATAACAGGAGAATTTGTCCACAGAATAATAAACACTGCGGTCCTTTGAATGGAGGCTAAAGATGAAGAATTCTTACCAGAAGGAGACTGAGGATGGTGGACATGAGGTTCATTGTGGCTAAAGGTTCTGATGCTGACTCCTTCACAAACAAGCTCATATAAATGAAGTGGAAGAGTTTGTGCGGTGGACTATCAAGGCCGTGCACTTATGCAAACTGGAATGCACAGCTCATAATTTTAATTTACCTTTTCCCCCCAAGTAGACTGCCACCTCTTTGTTAGGAATCCAACAGGCATTAATTGTGTGCCCATTATATGCCAAGAATTATTTAAGATACAAGGGATATAAATTTAAAAAGAAATAAAAACTTCTTTCTGTTAACATGAACTTTCTTTTCCAGTACAATACACATAATTATTTCTCTGTCATCATAGAGAAGAAAAAAATACATGGAGAGTCAGATGGTATTAAAGTCTACAGAAAAAAACTAAAGAAAGGGAATGAGAAATCCTAGTGGAAGAAGGTGGTAGTAGGAATTGCCGTTTCATAGAGTGGTCATGGAAGAATTTATTGAGATCATGACCCTTTACCAAAGATCAGAAGGCAGTGAGGACGCAAACTATGCAGCTCTGGTAAGTGTTCCAGGCAGAGGACACAGGAAGTGCCGAGCCTTGAAGTGGGAGAGTACCCAGCAGGTCTGAGAAAAAGTGAGCAGCCATTGTGGCTGGAGCTGAATTAACAAAGAGGATAAAAGCCAGAAATGAGATCAGAAGGGCATGGGGAGGGAGGGCAAACCGTGCAACTCATCGTCAGTTCTTTGACTTTTGCTTTAAGATAAGAAGTCACTGGAGGGTTTTGGCAGAGGGCTGACATCATCTACTTAAAATTTTCAGAGATTGCTCTGGTTTTGTTTGCAAGGAGAGAAATGGGGAGATCAATGAGGAGGCTATGGCAATAGTCTATGTGAGATTTAGTAATAGCTTGCACCAGGGTGAAGACGGTGAAAAGTGGAGCTTTCTTAATGTATTCTGAAGGTGGAGATGACATCATTTGCTGATGGACTGACACCATTTGTTGGGTATTAGAAAAAGAGAGGCATCAAGGTAGGCTCAAGTTTCAACCTGAGCAACTGGACAGTGTTGCATTTGCAAAGATAAGAAAGACTGTTGGAGGGGAAGATTTGAGAGAAAAATAAGTTCAGTTTTTGGCAATTGAATGTTATTAATAAAATGACTATACGCCACTTCAATGATAATTTCAAATAGGAAGTAAGACCCAACTTTTGAGTTCAGAGAAAAGGTGTGGTTAAAGATAAAATCTGAGAGTCAATAGAGTCTAAACGCTTTAAAGCCGTAAGACTAAATACAATCATCAACAGAGTAACAATAGAAGCAAAGACCCATATTTACAGGTCAGGGAGATGAGAAGGAACCAGAAAAGGAGACTGGTAAAGACCAGTCATCAGGGTATGTGGAAAACCAAGAGCGTGAGAAGCCAAGGAGAAAAATATATGGCAAGGAATACAGTCTAGACAAAAACAGTTCTGGTGGAATGATGGGATTATAATATGGATTGGAGTGAATTCAGGAGGAAGTGGGGTGGGAGCCATTTCCAAGTCCAACGTGGGCCTTGGACAGGAGCATAGGCAGTTCAGAGAGATACAAAAGGGAAGGCAGGGTTACAAGAGGGTGCACCGATATGGGCAGGAGGACAGACATGATGGTGGAATATTGTGCAAGTTTTCTGCTGGACACTCTTATTTTAAAACAAAAGAGGAACCAATGCCATCAGCCAAGACTGAGTTTTAAGAATAGCAGTGAATGTATTGTGAAAAACAAGACAACAGACTCAAAATGTCGTCACTTATGCTAAGACCCATGTCTCCAAACCAAGACTTAAGTTAGTTACAGTTTCGGCTTTTCCAGAAATGAATCTTAATCAGGAATTACCTGATCAGCAGGAGTTAGGTAATCTGCCTGATAGACCCTTGCCATCCTTGAAGAAACCTTGAAACAACCAAACCTCTTTTTTGCAAATATAACTTCCTTGCTTCCACTCCCTTCTGCCTATAAAAGTGTTTCATTTTGTACAGCTCCTTGGGGGTTCTTTCTATCTGCTAGACTGAATGCTGCCCTATTTAAATCAATTTTTGCTCAAACTCTTAAATTTTTAAATATGCCTCTGTTTATGTTTTAACAGTTCAAAATGGTTGCCAAGAATAGACTGAGAGAATGAATGAGCTTTCTATGTGTACTGGAGCTGGATACATATTCCTGGGCCGTGCAAAGATACAGACATGAATATGATTTTTTAAATTAAGTGAGACAACTCAGCAAGGATAAGTATTTTTCTAGGAGCAGAAAAGAGTAGGTACAAAGTTAGATTTAACTAGAGTTGGGCTTTTGCCAGATGAAGGGGATAAAGGAGAGAGTGGCAAGGAGGGTAGGGGAGAAATGCAGGGAGAGATTATGACACACTAGAAATTTTAAGCTACATGAGAAGGAAAATGAAAATGCAGAGGTGGCACTGGACAGTGCAAATGTGGACATTTCAGTGAATTGTAGGTCCTAGAGAGGTTGTGGTTAGCAAATGCAATGCTTAAAATTGAGATTATATAGATGCACCGTAGTTCGTTGTAAAAAGAAGACAAAAGGTGACCTTGGGGTTTCAAAAGGTCAGCTAGGGTTGAGAGATAGATCAGTAAAGCAGAGAATGTCAATAAGGAAATTAGAGACCAAAGTATTGAAAAGATCATATACATGGATATTAAATCACCCCAAATGATAACATGAGTAGAATTGGAAAGAATTCACTGAGCCAGGAGTTAAAAGCTTCAGGCAGCGAGAAGGAGTGAAATCTGGGTCTGTGGATGACCACAGCAAGGAGAGTGGATGCTAGAGTCTGATGACATGTGGTGCAAAGCTGTGAGCTGTGTGTGGGCGGGAAGGGGAGAGGAGGGGAAAGAGAAGAATTGTCTGAGGAGCAAGGGGTACAGCAACCTTCTCAGGAAACCAATGGCAAAGGGCTTTGGGAGAGAATATATCCACCACTTAGAGGTTCTGCAGGGGAAGCAGTGCATTTAGAGTGACCCACTTTTTAGGTAGAGCGATATGGTAACAGGGAACATTTAGAGAAGTTTTCTGAAGATATCAAGAATTCTGCTCATGATGACCTTGAGTTTCAGAATATACAATGGAATGGTTTTAGGAATTGAGGTTGAGTGAGTGAGAAGGGGTGTGTATGGAGTGATACAGCGATGACAATCTAAAGGATGACCTGCATTCGCAAGCCTGCTTTGGGTGATTGGACGCAAGAGATAAATGGCCACAATGAGCCTCAATCCTGATGGTACTGAGGCAGGCAGTAGTGATGAGTCTGTGAGTATCAATGACGGGGGAAAAGCATGGGTGACTGGGTTGTGTTTATGTGGAGGGAAAGGAGAGGGGAGGTCTTACCTGGACTGGCCAGGTCTCCCAGGTTTCTTCCTCATTCCTGTGGAAGTCACTGGGGATCATGTTTGCGTTTTTACCCCAGTGCCCTCCATGCATAGAGATGGTGTTTGGTAAGGGTTTGTTGACTGAGACCAATCCCTGTGTTGATAAATTATCAATAACCATTACTTAGATTTCAACCCTAGAGGTAATATAGATGAAGTAAGTTTGAATACCTTGGAATATCTGTGGAGTTTTTCAGTGTTGGAATCCCATCCTCTGATACCAGATACTGTTAAGCTTCACATGCTAGAATGATCTGAGAATGAATTATCACTGACTCATGGATCCAGCTCCTTTCTCCTGCAGTGATCACTTGAAGTCACAATGACCTCTTCTGACTACTTGTAATGGCAGCACAGTGGGGACCACTGTTTCTGGACAGGGCACTGTTAATAGACTGGTTTGCTAGTACTGTTTCTTGTAGCTTAGAGAAAAAGGGAAAGTGAAACCAAAGAACAGAGATTTAATGCCACTCAGTTGAGAAACATATCTGAAAAACACTATAAAACTTCTGATGTTTAAAAGGTCTTTGCAAGATGATTTTGGTCTTTTTCAGAGAGTGAAGGACATTTTAAAGACATTAAAGAACGTATGACTTTTACTTGTATAGAATAAAAAATAACACAGAAACACAGGGATCAAGAAATCCGAAGAACCCTTCTTCAGAAGGATTCTGGTCAGGGAAGGAGTTTCCATTTTTAAGAGAGAGATTAGACTTGGGCGATCTTATATCCTTTTTAGCACAATGTTTGTATTCATTTATACGATTTGAATGATTCAAATACTTTCTTTTTTTATAGAAGTAGGAAGTTGGCCAAATGCTTTTACAATATTCCCAACTGTTACAGGCTGGATTGTGTTCCCCCAAAATTCATATATTATAACACTCTAAACCCCAATGTGACTATATCTGGACATAGGGTCTTTAGAAGTCATTAGGTTAAATGAGTTCATAAGGATGGAGCTGTAATCATATAGGACTGCATGGCCTTACAATAAGAGAAAAATTCTTTCTGTCTCTCTACCTCTCTTTCTCTCTTTCTCTCTCTTCCCCACCACCCGTCACCCCATATGAGGACCTACTGAGAAGGCAACCAACTGCAAGCCAGGAAGAGAACCCTCACAGACATCAATTCTGCTGGCAACTTTATCCTGGATATCCAGTCTCCAGAACTAGAGAAAATAAATTTCTGTTGTTTAATCCACCCACTCTACGATATTCTGTTGTGGCAGTCGGAGCAGATTAAGATACCAACCTGCCTACCATTATAGAAATTATGTTTGTTTTGTTCTAAAGGAACAATAGATTCATATTTCATTTTTGCCCAAGAGATGAATTCAGAAAATGTATGCAACAGTAGAATATTTTTCTAGAGAAATGTTTACTTCAGAAGTATTAAGAGATTTAAGGTCCTCGCTCAGACTGCTAGGGTCTCATTGGTGTGGACGGTGCTTACCGTCCAACATGCTGAATGAATAAATAAATGCATGCAAAGAATCTGCTGAATGGCGAGAGACTGTGAGACTGTGAAAGAAGAAAAATACTGAATAATATGTTGCCTTTCAGATCTCACATGAAATGAAAGCCTTAACTGTCTTTAGCACCTGCCTTTATGCTCAGTATGTATTGGGATATCAAAAAGTAGAGAATTGTGTGTGCTTTTTATTTTTTTGAATTTAAAATTACTGGATTGATACTGGCTAAGTCAGTATTCAGTCTCTTTGTCCAGACCCATAAAAGCAATCACATTTTAATGTCACTGTAGACATACGTACTGATTTTTAGCATTACCCTCAAATACATGTCAGCACATAAAAATAAAAAAAAAAGGTTATTGCACACAAGAAAATATAAGAATATAAAAAAGTACCAATCCTTACTCCTAGGTATTTTTTAAAAACAGTCCCATGTTTCTTCCACATCCTTAAAACTAGATTACCCAAACTTCCATTTTTCCTTTTCGTTAGTTATCTTGTAAGCCATAAACTGTTACAACTCTTATTCAAAGTGAAAGGGCAAAAATCATTAAAAGTAACTTTGGTCTGTTCTCCAACCAGGTGGTGAGACATCTGGTAGAGAGAACGCAAAGGCCGGCTCTCAGGGGAAATGGGGTTCATTGCCTGGGGTTCATTGGCTGGGCAGCCGAGGAGTGTGTTTTTTTCCCTTCCATAATTCCAGATGGCACATATTGCACTGTGTTAATCCAAAAAATGAGACATGGACTAATCGGCTCTCACAAATGTGTGAATTTTGTATTTAAAAAAATATTAGCATTAAAAACATCAATTTGAGGGTCCTGGGCCATTCAACTAGAAATAATCTGTGACGTTTGTGTGAGAAATAGATGACATTTGCCAAGTTTTCTGTCAATCCCTCTTCTCTATTCCTTCCTTCTCTGACTCCCTACCTGATTCTCTTCAATCTATCACCTACTCAATATTATTTCCTCGTTCTCTGGGAAGGCAAATGTAGAAAAATAGCAAAATACTATTTATCAAGTTTTAGAGTCAGAACTAGTTTAAGTCCCAGGTGACCCATTTAATAGCTACATGATCTTGGACAAGTTATTTCATCACTCTATGACTCAATCTTTTCATTTCTAATAAGGAAACAATAATGGTATCTAATTATAGGGTTGCTAGATGAATCAAATGAAATAATACATGTTATACTCCTTGCCTACGGTAAGCGGTCACAATGTTAGCCATTATTATCTCATGATTGCATTTTGAGATCTTTGTAAAGTGAGCTTATTAATTTACTACTTTTCTCAGTCTTTTATCTTTTTCTTTTCTACTTCTAAGAACACTGAGTGAGAAAAATTGCCCTGCTTCCCCTATAGAAATTTTATAACGTTAGACAACTGTCCTGTTGAGGGAACTTCTGGGCTATCTGTGCATTTCCTTGCCCTTTGTTCCTGGTTTCTCAGTTCTATCTTGTTTTGCTATTTTCCATCATTTCTCCCTTAAAGCCAAATAGCTTTTCATCTCTATTTCTACGGAAAGCCTGAACCCTCTATATTCTGTTTTGTTACCGTGTGAGTATCTTCTCTCTGTTCATCTGGGCAGATGTTCTCAGCATGGATCGTTTTCTCTCTCAGTCTGCCTTGTCCATGCAGCTGGGCTGAAATTTCATCACTTTGCCCCCTTTTTCCATGATCTTACAGGCCATATTCAAATCTATTGAATTTACAGAGGCTACCACTAGATTCTTTCTTCTTTCACACTCTTTTTTGCCTACTTTTCTCAGCTTTTCTTTCTTTTTTTTTTTTAAATTATTTGTCTGCTTGCTCATTCTCGTCCAACTCTGCTTTCACTGATCATCTTTCAGTTTCCTTAAACACTAGTCTATTTGTGGGCTCTGAGTCTTCCTGCATGCTCATTCCTCTGACTGGAATTTTCTTCTCTCCCGTTACTTGATCAATTTTTATTCATCTTTATATCTCAACTTAGATGTCAGGAAACTTACTATGACCTCTCAGTATCTCACTTTATGTGTTCAATGTATATTGTGCTTCCTTGAGACACATTTATTCAAATTAAATTACTATGTACTTAATTGTGGAGTAGCTGCCTCCTATACCAGACCAAAAGCAGACCACAGGTTGGTGTTTTGTTCACTAATCCAACTCCAGCACTTACCACAATGCCTGGTAGATAGTAAATTCTCAGTAATACTTCTTGTATGGATAGATGGATGGATGAATAAATGAATGAATGAGTGAACATGTGATTTGCATACCCCTTTCCCATTACTTCTATAGTATGATACAGGCTCTCTCTGACTAGTTCCTCTATCAAAGATAACCATCCTATACTGTAATGAAATACACCAGAAAGAGGGTTCATTTTTCCCTCCATTCCAGAATTTTATATTTATACTTCTCAGTCCAAACTCAACTAAGTATATTTGCTGAACTCCCAGAGATTCAAAGTATCTCTTTAATCAGTTCCCAGTATGTAGCTATTGATTCCGTTATCCTTAGTTTGCTCAGCAGAATCATATGGTCTCTGTCCATAAGAGTCCCCCCTGCCCCGGCCATCTCTGTGGTTGAAAAGCTGCTCTCACTGCCTGTGAATCAGATGCTCGTGTCCAGTCTCTACTTGACAGTGTTCTCTAAATAGCCTCTTCCTCTCACTGCAGGTCCACAGCATTTTGTTCTTTTCCTTTCTTGTACTTTTGTCTTTACAACCCTTGCTGAAGATGGGAGAGTCATGTACAATTCTCTTTCAGAACTGCTTTTGCTGCCTTTGTCCTGTCTCTTGCTAGCAGGTATTTTGAGATTGAAGTCCAGCATGCTTCCACTGCCTTGCTGCCTGCCTGCTCCATGTCCTGGGTAGGTTTTCTGCCTGACATCAGTTTGTCTAGATGTAACTCTTCATTCCCTCACTCTCTTTTTCTAACATCCCTCTGTGCATTTTTATTATTCCTGTGAACCATGGAGGAAACATTTGACCCTCACGATAACCCACAAAGTCAGCATCAGGATACTATTACATTTTGACCATGGACTTGGGGACAGACTCCTGCACTCCAGGTGAATCTCCAAGTGAAGTTTCTAATTTCTCCTCTGAATACGTGAAGCAAATACATATTTTGGAGAATTTTATTCTTCAAAAATGATCCACGTGAATTGCCCATAAGAAAACTTGTTAGAGAGAGTAAAGGTTAATTTCCCAAGGGGCTCTGGGTATTTATGTAACAGAGAGGGAACACTTGGAGCCTGAAGTCACCGAGTCCTTTAGTTATCTATCTCTTTGTGGCCTGGTATGACCTTTAGCAGGAACCAGAAGTCCTGGTGGACAGTCACTTGGACCAGCTGCTGGTGCAGCATTGTGAGTAGAGGGGAAGATGGAGGGAAGGTGGAAGAGAGGCTAGGAAGTGGAGTAAGGTGAGAATAAAGTAGAGGTAGTTAGCACAAAGGAGTGAGAGCAGCTGTGTAGTGCCAAAGCCTGGGGAGGTGGGGAAAGGGAAAAAGAAAAGTATTGCTGTGGATTACAAATTGTAATTTTACAATGTTTAACCAAAATTGAGTTCCTCTTTAATTACACTTGGTTGTTAGACTGTGTTTTTTTGGACTGCAATGCTGTGCAGACTGGACCACATAAGATGCCAGCATTTTTTGATTTGTGTTGGTTTTTGTTTTTTGAATTTTTTGAGTGTTTTTTTAAATTTGGTTTTTGGGGTTTTATTGTTGTTTGTTTTGGTTTTAGGATTTCATTTCTTGCCTGTGGTTTTGTACTTAGTTATAATTATCAGCTGCACTTCTGGTAAACAAAATCCACACAGATCTATGTCAAGGGTTCATTTTCACCATGACTGCCTGACCACTGGATGCAAGGTGTAAGGGAGGACGGCTTAATTAGATGTGAGTCATTCTGGTTCTTGGAATAAAAGTACAAAGTCAGTGGGAAGAACATACAGTTGAGGACCGGATGCTGTAGGCAGACAGGTTTACACAGCATGAATATGAAATTGTAAACTTGAAAGGAGTGTAGCTTTTAATCTGAACTTTGTGGATCCTCAATTTCATGAGCTATCATAGTCCTTTTAGAACAACCAGAGGAGGTCAACATCAGACCCCCATGGAATGACTGACTATATTTACCACCCAATGGAGACAGGATTCCCTGAGGACTGGGCTGGTGCTGGGGAACTTCCGTGAAACAGGCTTTCTATTCGTGGGTATAAATGTTCTTCCTCCAGAAACAATAAGTTCTCATGGAGAACCAAGCCAGAGAACAGAGAAAAGACCTCTGAGTCGTGGTTTAAATATGTCATTATTATGGTCCCGGGATTTAAATCCTCAGAGGCTGAGAAATGTTCAAGCCAAGTGTGAGCCCACATGCCTGCAAAGCAGTTTCCAGCCGCCCAGACACAGAGACAGTGTCCCTGTGGAGAGCTGCAGCACTTCTCAGAATAAGGGTGTGGGCAACGGACAGAGGCTGGGACTCACAAGACTAATGACCAGGTCTCAGTGGACAGACGAAAATTGCTCCAGCTAAGTGTTCAAAGCGGAGAACTCCAAAAGTGTTTCTCCATCAGAGCTGTAAAAGGAGGCACAGAGTATCCAAAACCAAAAAAAAAAAAAAAAAAAAAAAAAATGCTGGGGCAAATAGTGGGAGCAAATTAAGGTTCAGATTTACTAAACAATTTTGTAATTCATGGTAACCCAAAGGGATTCCTGAAATTCTCTTCGTAAGCGAAGCTAATCAGGGTCTAGCAATGGAAGAAGGATTTCATGTCGGCACTTTCAGAATGAGGCAGAATATTGGAGCTTTGCTCAGTGACAGCCAAAAGGACTCAGGCAGCCAGGATGCTGCAGGAAATCAAGTCTCTTGAATTCAGACCTTCTTTCCTTAAGCAAGGCCTAGGTCAGTACAGTAACAAAGCTCCTTTTTCCCAACTGGGGAGAGACTCCTGGAAGCTTCCCTGAGCTCAGCTTGGAGGCTAAATTCCAGGACTTGCTTCCAACATGGTTGTGTTGCTATCATCATTCCCTTGTAGTCCGTCTTCCATTTCATAGTGGATTAGGCTAAATAACCAGGCCCAGGCTGTATGCAATTTTAACAGTTGGAGAGAGCTCTGCCTTCAGTTAGAGCAATGATAAACAACTAGTGGCCTTCTGTTCATGACAGGTAGAGAAATTAGGAAATATATCATATTCCTTACTTTTTCAGGGTCACAGACCTTTGGGAGGAGAAAATGGAAACCTTCAGCCATTATTTTACCTGCAGGAAACTCTCCATTCCCTAAAAACAAAGATTGTAAGATGGGAGCTAATGGAACATCAGAAGTATATTCCTCGTGGGTTTCCTTATGTTTACTCCTAGGAGGGGTAGTGGAGGATCATGGAAGACAGAGTGACTGTGTCCTCCTGTCATTCCCCCATGATAAACCTCACCCCTTTAATAGCCGCAGAAATCATGAAGGCCTGGCAAGGATAAAAGCATGGAATGGAAAAGTGTTTGTGAGAAGTTGGGCAGAGAAAAGCCACGTGGGTGAGAACGTGGTAGATTATTTCCGGAATTGGACAAATTAAGGATCCATGGGCATCAAGTTAGGATAGAGATAAGGGATTTGATATTATTGCTCCAGGTGATGAATTGAATCCTTTAAAACTCTTTGAAAATCTTGCCTGAGCCAACGGGCAGTAGTGAAGGTAAAATAGGGTCAGCTCGTGGAATACCTTGTAATCCCATAATCAGAAACTTAAATATTATCTATAAGTTTGTGCTTCCCACATGTCTTACTTTTTTTGTAATGCATGTTACTAGCTAAACTGAAAAAAAAAATATGGTCAAATAAATGGAAAACACTGGACTTTTGATTAGCCTTTAATATATTAACGTGAATTTTGAATTTTCTATAATGAAAAAGACTAACTATGCCCCCTCTTGTGATTTTATTGTAAAAATAACCCATGAAATCCTTCATCTGTTATAAAGTATATTCCTTAATTATTATTCCACAGAAGACACTTTGGAAAAAGTCACAATAGACATGAGAGCCATTGCAAGGATTTCATGCAGAACAGATTTCCATTTTAGAAAAATCACTCAGGATGACAAGAAAGTGGATGGTTAAAGGAGAGAGAAGAGAAAGGGAAAGATCAAGAGTGGAAGTTAGGCAGTTTTTGTAAGAATTAGTCCAGTGATGATGCGTTCTAAATTAAGCCAGTATTAGCCACAGTGTGCATTCACAAAATAAACACATGTTCCTTAGATAAATTGAACAATATGCCCTTGGCTGAAAATAGCTAAATGAGGAAAAGAGCCATTTAGTGATTTCAGGCTATCGAGCCTGCCACAGCACTTGATGACAGCAGTCGCTAGACTGTGCTTGAGACTGTCTCCTTGGATTGTTAGTTATCAAACACATTTTATTCGTGACCAACTAGCCCCTCTGCGTATGAATCTCCTGTTTAAGGACATGTATTTTCCATAAAACATTTCCTTCAAACAAAAGTCAACCACTTCATCTGGGACTCAATCTGTTCCTTTGCTGCAGGGAAAACTGGCCATGTAGGACTTACTGAGAGACAGTATGTCAGGCTCTGATTTGATGACTTCCTATGGTATTTTCAAGGGTAATTTTGACCATATGTGATTGTTCTCCTTTGAAGATGACTTCAGTATCCAATCCCAGTGTAGGTTGCAACTGTGTTCACAGATAATCCCAAAGAGCAGATGTCAACCCTTTCTCTCTAAATCTAGGGGCTGGAATTTGGTAGGTTTTCTGGAAAAAAAATCTAAGCTGCTCAATTTTTAGATAATGAAACTGAAGTTCAGAGAGAGAAATTGACCTAGCCTGATCCTATATTGTAAAAATGAGAGGTAAACCAAAATGTTCTTATCTTTCTAGAAATTTTAATCTCTAGTGACTATAAATCTCTCTTAGAATATGCCTTAAGAAGATTTTATGAAAGCGCAAACAAATATTATGTTATTTTCTCTAAATTTCAAAAGGCAAGCAAACTTTCACTCTGTGGAATCTCATGGTACAAAAGTATATTACCTTCATGTGTATTCCCTACATATGTATTCCCTACATTTTTTAATACCTAATTTTTGTCTCTTACATAATAGAATAATTCAATACAAACAGAAAACATTTGCATCTGAGAAGATATTCATGATTTTACTTTTTTTCTAGAAATTGATCAGAAACATTAATTCTACCTCTAAATGTAAATAAGGGTGTTCCTCACTCCATAAACATATACACATCCCGCTTCACACCAGGAGCCAAGTCCTCAGCTCGATGGTGTCTTTTCAGCCCCCGTCCTATCTGGACATTTAATTGTAGCCAAACGTGTTTGTTTTTGGCTGGCTGGCTAGAATTCTAAGCCTTTTGGAGTACTGGCTAATAAAATTACAGAGCAGCCCTTACTCTTCTACAGTAGGAGTTCGTGATCAAGCATGAGAATAAATATAGCAAAGCATAGTAGGCTATGGGCTTGAGAGGACGAGACCAGCCAGGTCCCTCACTAACAGTGGCTTGGCCAGCCAGTTTAACATGTACCCTGTTTCCCCAAAAATAAGACCTAGCCGGACCATCAGCTCTAATGTGTCTTCTGGAGCAAAAATTAATATAAGACCCGGTATTATATATTATATTATATTATATTTTATTATATTATTATATTATATTATATATTATACTGGGTCTTATATAGTAAAATAAGACCGGGTCTTATATTAATTTTTGCTCCAAAAGATACATTAGAGCTGATTGTTCAGCTAGGTCTTATTTTCGGGGAAACACAGTAGTCTTCCACACCCCTCCTGAAGACAGGTGTTCATCAGAAGCAGAAGGCATTCTGGGAAACTGAAGAACAGCAGAGCAGCAGCTACTATGGTTAGATTGGGAAAAACAGTGTCATTCAGCGAATGCTGTGATGTTGAACATGATGGCTGGAAATTAGGACCAAGTGGACTACAGCAAAGGAGCCAAAAGGGGCAGGCAAACGCTGCTGTTCAAAAGCTGCTGATGACATTGTGATAGCACGAGTAATGCCAAGAGTATCATCTGCAGTAACCTAGTGGCCCACAAGGGTGATCTGCCGAGGAATAAGATCCCAAAGCCACTGTATAGAAGGAACATTAAAAGAACAAAGCTAAGCAACCAAACTTCCCCTTTCCTAGAAGCCTCAGAGTGCAGTGAAAGCACCCTGGAAAAAAAGGAAGTTATGGAACAACACAGCATAATCCCACCTGTGTTTTTTTTAAAAAATGTATGCATGCATTTGCAAGAATGAGAGAGTGTTTGTGTACACGTGCATATTAATAGATATATATGTCTGTATGAGCATAGAGAAATGTCTCTGAAAGCATACAACATTGACCAAATTGTTTTTTATACTTATCTCTGGTTGTCAAATAAGACAGGTGAAGGAGGGCACTCTCTCTTCTTAATTATCTGAAGGTTTGCAATCGATGGCAGTGGTGGCAGATGTCCCTTTCTTTTAGTATTTGTCCATATTTCTTTAAATATGTATACACATTTTTTTAAAAGTCCAACTTTATATTTTAAAATCCCATTTAGTTGTGGGAATTTTTAAAAAATCTCATCATAGTTGTTTCCTTTATTTTCCAACTCTGTAAAATGGGCATACCCTCTGACCAGTCAGAGATAGGAAGCTCAAATGAGCTCATGCTTCCAACAGTGTTCTGTAGGTGGGAAAGCAATACAATACAAATATGATATTGGCCTTTTTCTTTTTCTAACAGGGGATTGCACGAACGCCGTCACCCATTACCCCAAATTATGCAGTCAAGATTCCCACATTTGGGGAACTCATAGGGTTCAGCATACCAGCAGGGCAGCAGATGAACCTCGCCCTGGGAAAACCACCTTTGTGATCATGGTATCTCTCCTACCAGGTTAAGTGCCCCTTTTCTTTGATTTCTGTTGAGAAACCAAGACTATACTTGAAATACCCTTGTAGAAGGAGTGCCATTCCAAAAGGTAGAGAAAAGCTTTCCTTTTGCATTGGAAAATCAAGCCGTGCTTTTGAAGGCCCTATACCAGTGACCATCTGCGTGGATTTGGTCATGCCAAAGAACACTTCTATAATGTATTCACTGTAGGTTGCCACTTTCTCCCTCCCAACACTGAACTGAGGAGAATTTATTAAGTTGGTTAGCTGGTAGGTGGCCAAAATAACTTTATTTATCGCTTGACTTGCTTTCCTGTTCTTTTGTTACAGATTATCGCCCAGATGAGGAAGATAAATGAGAATAGTACCCTAAAAGATAAAACTGGGCTTTTACTTTCTTTCACATTTATAAGTGTTCTCCTAATATAATACTAAATATTCAACGAGAAAAACGTATCTTCTAGGAATCACATATCGGTCATGAAAATAAATACCAAAGCTTTATAAAAGAGGCTTTATAAAGTTTTACTCCCAGCATTCTCAGTAATGTGTGCTAAGGAGAATCCTTAAACTCCAGCCCATAGTAATGACCCCCCCAAAGAGCATTAGCTTTCAAATTTACTGTGCATGGGAATAATCTGGAGAGCTTCTTTAAAATGTAGATTCCTGAGCCTCACCCATAATTAGCAGGATTTAGGTTAGGTCTGGGGTGTGTCCCAGTAATCTGCATTTTAACCTATACCCCAGATGATTCTAATGCAAGTAATCTAAAAATTGAGGCTCCACTGCAGCGGCTTAGGGGATCTAGAATAAGATACAAATCCCAATCCTCATTTAAAAAAGACAATGGCCTTAGATGTTTCAAGCATTCACTCATTCATTCATTGATTTAACAGATATACATTGAATGCCTACATGTGTCAAGCACTAGGTAATAAGGATACTAACACATGGCAGCTTCTACCTGCAAGCAGTTTCTGATATACCTTTTAGGAGCTGAAACAAGTTTTTGTTGCTTTTCCCCCATTTATTTACTATGTGACCAATCAATATTCCTATTAGTATCATCTGGGATCATAAGGCAAAAGTTTCAAATATTTTCATATTTGGGGCAGAAATACTAAATGACAGTGGAGGAGCCACGAAGTCTGCAGATAACTTATGATGCAAGCTTTTTGTATCTGGTGGGAAACAGGAGGTTGGTAATGGGTATATAGATAACAGCAAAGCACCCTTTCTATTTGGTAGGATACATAAGTCCTCAATATGTCCATCTTGTTGGAAGGCTAAAATATATGTCTAGCACTTTGGATCTGAAGAATTGGCGCAAAGATAGGGAGTCTGTCATGATACTATTTGTTATGGGGAGTGTAGAGGATGTCCAGGATCAGTGCTGGGGATTAAGACCTCGTAGCAATGATGCACTGTGTTGGCAGTGCCTTCGGCAGCACCATAATCAGACTGCTTCTGGGTGTGAGGTGACTTCCTGCAGCTCCAGCCCACTCTCCAAGACTGGTTCTCCAACCTCATGATTAATTTTTTCCCATAAATTTCTTTTCTGCTTTAGTTGTTCAGGTCAGTTTCTGTTGCTTGCAATCCAGAATCCTGACTAATACCAAAGCTAGTATTAGACAGTATGTAACAAATAACACAGCCTCAGAGAAATGGCAGAGGAAAAACCTGAGATTGGACATACAGATAACGTGGGCCTGAAGTCAGGGAGAATCTCATTTGCATGAGAATCAGGAAGACCCCAGAATGTCATATGCCATTTCAATGATCATTCCTGTTTACTAGAATGAGGTAATGCCAAATGAGGACAAGTCTTTTTAGGGTCAAGTTGCCACTTCCATAGGAAAGTGAAAGGAATTCAGGAATCAAGGACTACAGAGTGCGATGTTGGTAGATCCCCTTCCTGAGCAGCTCAGGAAAAAAAGAATTACAATTCTCAAAATTCTCACATAAAGACACTGAATATAACTCAGGGACTGTTTATGACCAAGTTAGAAGAATCTTTTATCTGTTGTTGCAAGGTGACTCAGAATTCTATCTATAGAATTCTAGCTATTGAACTCTGTCTATTGAATTCACTGCCATTGTTCTGGGGATGGTGCTATTCCTGGGAATATACAGGAGGTTTGGAAAACCTTGGAGTACCCTGAATCTGGGGATCAATGCTACTGAGCATCGTCTGCCAGCCTTCCCCTGCCAATAAGGCCATCCTTCCTTCCTTAAAGATACTCTCTCCCCTCACTTGAGGGAATCACCTTCCCAGGGGAGCCAACTCTTCTCATGTTTCACTCTCTTTCCCTAATTATCTCCAAGGTCAAATCAGGGAAGAAGAGGAAAAGAAGGCTTCCTCTTCTAATACACAAACCTCTCTAATATTCCACTAATATCTGCTAGAATCTTGAAAATATGTGTGGAAATGGATACTAAGAGGGGTTGGTCAAGAATGGACCAACCTGAATTTATTGATATCAGTACCTGACATTCTACATCAAGCGTGCTAGTGAAACAGGTGAGGGGACTTCTAATTCTTTACTCAGCTGGTTAATAAAATCCTGAACAATACATGGTGTCCACAAGCTATTAATGTGAAATGCCATTAGTTCTTTGGACTAAGGTAGAGAAAGGAACACAAAGATTGAAAATAAGATTTCTGGAGTAGCTTTGTCATGTACAATCTGAGCAACCATATTTATTTCCCAGTTAAGCTCTCGGTAAGGGCTGGAAACTAACCGTTTCACCAATGTCCTGAGAAGTACAATGGCAAGCGGACTAGCAGCATATTTGAAGATGAAATAAAGGCTATAAAGGCACTAAAGATAAAATGAGCCCCTTGATTTCAACATGGATGAGAAAATTCTGAGGTGGAAAAAAACGAAGTAACATTAGGTAATAATAAAAGGCCGTGTCATATATCATTACCTGCCATCATAATCATAATGGTCTGATCCACAGAGATCTTAAACAATTTTTATTTGGTCATTGGATACCTAAATCTAAAATATATGTGGAGTCCACTAAGATCCTACTTGATTTGTATTGACAAGAACGGAAAACCAACTCACTTCAAAGCTAATGAACAGAAGCAATCTGATTGGAAGGCCTAGTGAGAGTCACAATCCCTTTTCTATTTCTCTGATTTGAATCAGTTCATAGACCCAGATCTCTTTGAAAATGAAGATGATATTACCTTAATAAAATTAAGGAAAGAACTTTGGGAGAGAGGCATTTAGAAGAAAAATTAGACCCATTTCAGGACCTTGGGAGATACAGGGGCTGAAGGAACAACATGAGACTTTGGGGTTATATTTTTATATTTATCATTTTCCCAGATAATAGTTTGGTTGTTCTGTTGCACATTGTTATACAAATGTTCTGGCATTAACATTTTAAACTGTTTTCCAAAGGTAAAAAAAAAAAAAAAAAGGCATTTGAAACCTTCAAATCTTGAGGACAAGCATATGGTATATTAGAATACCTATAAAATGGCCACTCTTTCTTTAACCATTTCATTATTTACCAGAAACGACCTTGTCTATAATTTAGAACTTTTTAGTTTTCTTTTTTGAATGATGTGGTTACTTAACTCATCTTTTCAAAGATTTTTTTCGAATGCCAGATGAGTCTGCATTTACAATCAGATTCTTACCTGTCTTCTCAGATGGAATGTTTCTCTTTGCATTTGGAGAAAATGTTAATTAACACATTAGGAATGTATTTGATACATTTAGTTGCAAATGCAAACAGTCTAATCTTCTATTCATTAGAGCCTTTTGTCTGAATCATTCAAATGAGTAACAGGTTATACTGAGACATCACCAAAATGATTCAGTTATCCTCAAAGTACTCCTTTTGTTTTTCTGGGAAGAGTTATGTATTATGAATTACTCAAATTGCATTTTCATTTCATCACCATGGTAACTACTATGGCAACACTGAAGGGATGGCCATGTTAATTACTTCACTGAACAAAAGATTCTGGCCAAATTTTCTGTGCTGAACTTAGCAGGGAATATTAACAGCATCTATAGGAACTATAGATTTCATCATCAGAGATTTTATACTTTGGGACTTTATATTGATGTTGGAGGAACATTAGGGAAGAAGCTGAGGTACACTGAGATGGCTGGGCTTAGTTTTCCCCTTTGGGTTTCCAATCCCTTTCTTTTTATCATTCATGTTAATCCTTTCCTAGGGGCGAGCACAACTGGAGGGTAGAAAAAAGAAAGTCATTTATCAAGTATCTACTATGTGCTAGGAGTTTTCTCTCTATGATCTGATTTAATCTTCCCCACAGTTCCACGGGTAAGTTTTTCTTACTACTGTTTTCCCTCTTGATAGATGGGAAAACCAAAGCTCAGAGAGAAATGAGTTCATACAGTCATTAACCTAATAAACAGTTATTGTTTCCTTTCAGCACGACCCGTTTTTAGTTAGGAATTTTTATGTTCAGACCATCCTATGTGGTTAATTTCGGTCTCTGAATTTGTAGGGCCCGACATGCCAGCCTCTCCTGAACTTGTCAGGTTTAGTATGTGGCCCCTTTTTTATCCACAGTTAGAATATAGCTGGGGATGGAGGCAGATCTTTCCATACCCACGAACTAAAAGGGGTATAGAACCTACTCTGCAAAGAAGCAGAATACATGATATAATATCATCTACTATGGGAACGCTTCTCTTCCAAAAGAAAATCCTTTTCTCCACCTTTCATGAGGGGCAAAGCCCTTCTCAAATGCAATGAAATCCAAGCGTTAAACTGCAAACAAAAATGTAACTTTCTTCTTCGTCTCTGCTTGCACCATATCCTCTGGTCATCTTCAATTTCTTTCCGTTTCTGGAATATATCCTATTCTCTCTTCCATCCTATTTATCTGTCTGGAACACTCTTCCTTGCTTCTCTTTGTTCCTTCTATACCTGGATATCTTCTACTAATCCTCCAGGTCTCAGCTTTCTGACATCCCTTTCTCTGTGTAAACCTGAGGCCCCAAAACTAGGTTAGGGGTCACACAGCACCTGTCACACTGGATCATCATTGCCAGTTTTCACTTGTCTGAATCGCTTACTAGATTGTCACTTGTCTGAGGGCAAGAGCTACATCCTTTCTTATTTACCATTGTAGCCCCAACACCTAAAGAGTACCAGATTCATTGTAATTGCTCATTAAATATTTGTTCAAAGAAAAGAAGAAAGAGAGGAAGGGACAAAAGGACAAAGATAGGAAGGAAGGCAAGGAGAGAGAGAGGGAGAGAGAAAGAAGAAATCCTCAGGGATGGCTCATTGTTCTTCCCTTACCTGTCTGCACAACTCCTCCCTCACCATCTCTGCTCCTCTGCTGCTCAATACTGTCTTATTTATTGCAATTTTCCTATCGTTTTTAGGAATTCCTCTAAAATTCTCCTTTGCAGTGCCAGGCAGAAAAGACAAATAAATGCAGCAGGTAGAGGGCCATTTACTCTTCATTTACAACAGCCTTAATGAGGGTGGCTTTGATCTCACAAATACTGGTGACTGATTTCTATCCATATCATCCAGAGCTGGATTTTTCCAAAACACTTTCTGTAAGTGTAAAATGGTGAAATAAGCCAATAGCTCTCAAGCTATTATGTCACATGCTCCAAAGTCAGACTTTCAAAAAATGTAACGAAGGTTTAATTTGAACATTGCTCTTCATTCCTTTGGTATACAGAGGAAACAACAGGCTGCAGAATAGCAGAAGGCAGGGAGAGAGACCAGAGAAACGCAGGAGAGAGAAAAACGAGTAAATAATCTTTGTCTTCTCACACAAAGCTAAGCAAAGATCATCCTACAATTATTATTAGAGAGCCAGCAGGTGGAGAGGTGGGAGTACAGCACTGGGAGCCAGCAGTCTTTTCCCACACTGTACGGACTTGCTTGGGCAAATTATATAACCTCTCTGAACCTCAGAATTTTACTTTTCCAAATGGGGGGAAGTATACCCACTCTCCTTATCTGGTTAGGTTTTTGCAAGTTTCAAAGGAAACAATCTATGCCAAAAGGATATACAATGTAAGCTATTCATACCTTTACACAAAAGGAGGCAGTTTTAAAGTCTTGCCACTCTTGGATTTCCAGTAAAAATTCAGGACAGAAAATAAACAAGAATATATTACTTATATTTCTTAAGAGCCATCCTGAAGTCATTGAAATGTACCTGTGTATATATTCTAATCAGTATTTATTGCTGAGCAGTATCTAACTCACAGTTGTCCTGGAGCCTGGCAGTGCTGTATAACTTCATACCAAGGACCAGATTAAGGGTTGGCTGGACTGGTGTGAAGGGAAGGGGAGTTAGCTGCACAGCATTGGAATTCAAATCGGGGTGATGTCTGCAAAGAGAGTACAGCTTTGGATCTCTTCCATTTCCTATTTCTCCTGTAAGTATCTCCTTCAACTTCCATATTGTACTAACGTTCCTCTCTGAGCAAGTGCCTACTTCCTCTGAAATGTTACAGTCCAGTGCTTGCACCAAGGGTTCTCTTTAGCTTTGAGAGATGTAGCTACTCAAAGAACTTAATTAAGTTTCCAATGCATGTCTAGCAGTATACTGAGTGCTCCATAAAATGAAAGGAAAAATCCTCAAGAAGTTTATAATCTGGAGATGGAGTTCATATGCATGTAGATGACACAATGAGATAGTATAGCAGAGCATAGTTTCTGCCCATGTGCAATTTAAAACCTCTAGACTTTCTAACAGCATGCAGAGTATTGCAATTGAAGCACCCATTTTCAATGGCATTCCTACTTTGCATAGAAAGAATATTGACATTCTGTGGGTAAAAATTCAGATTTTATTTTCAGTACAAACAAAACCACCAGAAAACGATAGTCAACACACAAATCACACATTCCATTAGTTTAATCAAAATTAATGACTGCTATATTCATCTTATATTTCTAAATTGATTTTAATAAAGTTTAATTACTCATAGTGTGCTATATACCGTGTCAGAAGATTCCAACTATTTTCTGATATATTTTCATTACAATAATATAGTTTCATTAAATAGATCCAGCATTATTTAAATCTCTATACACAAACTAAGACCCAAATGATATGAAACATTACCAGTTTCCCTAGGTTTATACCAAACTACATCTACCTAATTAACTATGACCTGTGTGTGTGTGTGTGTGTGGGTGTGGGTGTGGGTGTATGGGGGTGTGTGTGTGTGTATACTTCCTGTGATATATATATTATATATATATAACTGATATATATATATATAACTTCCTGTGATCTATATATATATATTACTTCCTGTGATAAATATATATATATGTGTGTGTGTGTGTGTGTGTATATATATATATATATTACTTCCTGTGATCATTGACTCATTCATTTATCCATCCATCCATCCACTCATCCATTCATTTATCCATCATGGAAGAATCTTGAAATAGAGAAAGAACAGGTATTTAGAACTGGACAGATCTGATAGATCTGGGCTTGAATTCAAACTCTACCATTTAATTCTAATGATGTCTCTGGGCCTCAGTTTCTCATTGTAAAATAGAAATGAATATATAAAATACCTACGAAATAAGTTATTGCAGCATTATAGAATGTAATATTTGAGGTAGGAACAGTTCTTTAAGTTTATAATTACATAATCTTGGTTGAGACAATTAAAAGTAAAGCAATTATTAACCTTATACTGAGGAATTCCTTCTGAAAAATAGTGATATAACCACATATCCTCCATTAAAAGAAGAAAAATACATGCTATGTTAATTGTCAGGGTTCAAAGAACGAGTGTTTTGATTTCCCACATACTGTGGATCACAGATAATTTTAGCCTGGTCAGCACAATCTCGCTAGACATTCTGATTTCTAGTTTGCCAAATCACATATTCCTAAGTAAATTAAAATAGTTGAAAACTAAGTCCCTATTTTTAAAATAGGAACTTTTAGGCACCATTGAGAAGCTAACCTTGCTCTGGCAGAGCAGCTGGAGAGTGTGCTGTCTTAGTGCAGGTCTTTTTGCTCATCTGGTGCTTTGAGAACCAATTCTGACTTCTCCTTTGAGAAAAAGCAAATTAATGAAAATATTGGTATTCAGAAGTAACCAAGTCTCAATCTAAGAGGAGTTATCAGCATCCACTCTGTGACCAGCTCTGTCCACCCTATGAAAGCCAAAGGCAATTGATGCCATTTCTACTTTGTATTTTCTGTACCAGAACCCAAATAAATAGACCTTTTCCTGGTATTAACAGATATTTAACTCAGTTCAAACATGTGATGGATACAGGAGAATAGAAACTGGCCTATATAAGTGTCTTGGGTTAAACTCAGAAGACATTTCTGAAAAAAGGAAAAAGTAATGTGCCTTAAAGAATGCCTGGTGCATAACAGGAACACGGCAGAGAGTTTCATTCCCCAAACTTTGACTGAGCCCCGATTGTATGCCAGGTATCAGCCATCCTTGACCAAATAAAACTAGGTTCCTGTTCTCAAGGGATCTATAACTGTGTGCTAGAGGAATTCACTGAAAGATATAAATAACATGAGTTTGATAGGTGTAATAATAAAGGCACAATATACTGTGGATTCAAACAGAAGGGAAGAACCTCCTCAGCTGACAGGGCACAGAGAGTTTCACTTAAGAGAGTGTGCTATTCTAAGGACCTTGAATAACAGAGATTTTTTTGAGACTTCAATCCATGCCTTTCTTGTATTTGACCCCAATATACTGTGTGGGTCTGGGTATCTCTTCCTCTCAGTAAAGCAGAATTTGGTAGCAATACAATATCACAAATCCTGGTTTTGATATCTTCCAAGTTGTTCCCATTTATTCATTTAATCATTGATTTGTTCTCTCATCTCTTTATCAAATATTTACAGAGTAATTACAATATGCTAGGCACTCTGTAATCAGCATTAATAATAAAACAGATATTTAGTCTATTCTTGTGGAGTTTATGATAGATAATAACAAGTAAACAAATAACTCAAGAATTGGAAATAATTTAACAATAAAAATCCATAAGCATGCTTTTGCAGATTATAATACACTCTGTGGAGGAAAAGAAAAGAGGGTATACCTACTTTAGGTATTAGCAGAGACCTGTCCAGGAGCTAATTAATGTTCATTGAAGTGTGAAGGCAGAGAAGCAATGAGGAGTGAGAAGAGTGGGCACAGAAGTGGCAGTGAAAGCATTTCATGGAGAAGGAAGAGCATGTGCTAAGTCTCTGAGGTGGGAAAAAGCTTGGCATGCTCAAGCTCTTGTAAGGCAGCCTTTGAGGGTGCAGATGAAGTTTGTTAAGGAGAAGGCGACACAAAACCCTTCCTCAGAATCTATTTACATTCATTTCAAAATGTCCTCTATTTAGGTCAAGATGATGGAGTAGGTAAATTCTGTGCTTACCTACTTTCACAACAACATCAAAACTACAATTAAACTATAGAACAACCATCACTGAGAATCACCTGAGTCTAGCTGAACTGAAGCCCTATAACTAAGGACATACAGAAGAAGCCACCTCGAGACTGGTAGGAGGGGTGAATACACGCAACGGACTGGTCCCACCTCTGTGTGTGACCATTAGAAATCAGGAGAGATATCTTGGCTGTGGAGGAGTACCCCCAGAAGAATGAGGGGTCCCAGCCTCATTCCAGGCTCCCCAGACCAGGGTTTCAGTGCCAGGAAGAGAAATCCCCATAACTTCTGGTTGTGAAAACCAGCAGGGATTGTGGCTGAGTGAGACTAGGATGGCTTCAATCCCAGGCGCTCCTCTTAAAGGGCCTGAAAACAGACTTACTGATGGAATCACTCGCTCTGAGCTCCAGTGCTGGGGCAGCAGATTGAAAGGTGCCAAGGACATAGGGGGAGGAACTGAGTTGACTGGCTTCAGGGCAGGGGCTGGAGGGGAGGCTTTCTCCTGGATGGAGGAGCTAGCAGAAGCCATCTTTTCTTTGTTGAGCCCTCCCCCCTCCCAGCATACAGATGCAGGCAGCCACTATATCTGAGTCTCTATCAAACTGGCTAACACAGTTCGTTTACCTCGCCCTGGTAAATCTGATACTCCACCCCACCCAACATTCAAGCACACCCAAGCTTCTTCCAGTAGGTTTTCCATACAAATGGCCTGCCTTGGCTCATGCTGCACACTTTCCTAAAATCTCTCAGAGGTTCACAAAAACCAAACAAGCAGCATCTTGTTTCAGTGTGTCCTGTACCTCTGGCTGAGTAGCCCTAAGCTCGGCACTAGCAACAGCTGGCCTCAGTTCACAACTTGGCCTCTTAAGGTACCTCCAAGAACAACGCAGGTAACAGCCATCAGCAGACTGCTTTGTGGGTCATACCAGGTGACTCCAGGTAGGTCACAGGGTGTGGCTGAACTTGGCCTGTGGTAAGTCCCCTCCCTGGAGGTCCTGGGCTGGCACACCCACTGGCCAACTTCAGACCAAGCCAGAGCCTCACCTGGCCACCTCCAAGGATGACACATCCAAAGGACAGACTGGGCAGGCACCAGAGCCCTGCTAAAGTGAATCCTGCTCCATAGGGTCAGCCCCTGTACCACAATTCCTCCACTCTAGTCACAGCCAGTTCTCACAACCACAAGGGTCAATTCCTCCCATTGATGTGCAAACAGCAACCAAGGCTCCACTAAAATAGAAGGGACACAGCTGGAGCACCTGGCTCAGGTGATGAAGGAGACTGTGTACCCGTGCCCCACAGAACACCTACATAAGGCCACTCTGCTAAGACCGGGAGGCATAGCAGCCATACATAAAACAGAAACAAACACAGGGAGGCAGCCAAAATGCGGAGACAAAAAAACATGTCCCAAATGAAACAACAGAAGAAGAACTAAAAGAAAATGGAGACAAGCAATCTACTTGATGCAGAGTTCAAAACACTGATGCTCAGTGATTTCAGGGAGAACTTCAACAAAGAGAAAAGAAACATAAAAATGGAGATAGAAAACATTAAAAAAAGAAAAAAAAAGCCAGTCAGAAATAAAGAGTGCAATACCTGAAATGAAGAATACAGTAGAGGAAATCAACAGATTAGATGAAGCAAAGGATCAAATCAGTGATTTAGAAGATAAGACAGCAATCATAACAGCAAAAAGAAAAAGGAATAAAAAAAATGAGGACAGTCTGAGGGGCCTCTGGGACAACATCAAGCGTACCAACATTCACATCATAGAGGTACCAGAAGGAGAAGAGAGAGAGCAAGGAATTGAAAACCTATCTGAAGAAATAATGATGGAAAAGTTCACAAACCTGGTGAAAGAAATGGATATTCAAGCCCAGGAAGTGCAGAGAGTTCCATACAGGATGAACCCAAAGAGTCCAACACTAAGACATATATAGTTAAAATGCCAAAAGTTAAAGACAAAGAAAAAATTTCAAAGTAGAAAGGGAAAAGCAGTTAGTTACCTACAAGAGAACTTCCATAAGATTGTCAGCTGCTTTCTCAACAAAAACTTTGCAGGCCAGAAGACAGTGACACAAAATATTCAAAATCATGAAAAGCAAGGACATATAACCAAGATTACTCTACCCAGCAAAGCTTTCGTTCAGAATTGATTGATAGATAAAGAGCTTCCCAGACAAGAAAAACCTAAAGGAGTTCAACACCAAACCAGTATCACAAGGAATGTTAGAGGGACTTCTTAAGACCAAAAAAAAAAAAATCAAAACTATGAATAATAAAATGGTAATAACTATGTATCTATCAACAATTACTTTAAAAATAAATGGATTAAATGTTCCAATCAAAAGACATAGGGTACTTGAGTGGATAAGAAAACAAGACCATACATATGCTGCCTATGAGAGACTCACTTCAGATCAAAAGACATACAAAGGCTTAATGTAAAGAGATGGAAAAAGTATTTCATGAAAATGGAAATGAAAACAAAAACAAAAAAACAAACAAAATGCTGGGGTAACAATACTTATACCAGACAAAATAGACTTTAAAACAAAGAAGACAAACAAGAGAAAGAAGGACCTAGTAATCCCACTTCTGGGTATTTATCCAAAGAAACCCAAAACACTACTGCGAGAGTACGTGTGCATCCATATGTTCAATGTAGCATTATTTACCATAGCCAAGATATGAAGGCAACCTGGGTGTCACTGCATGGATGAATGGACATCCATTCATGTAATATCCATGATATTCCTCAGCCAGAAAAGAATGAAATCTTGCCATCTGTAACATGGATAGACCCAGAGGGTATTGTGTTGAGTGTAGTACGTCAGACAGATAAAAACAGATGTAATGTGATTTCATTTATATTTCAAATCTGAAGAACAAAACAAACAAACAAAACAGAAATAAACTCATAGATACAGAGAACAAATTGATAGTTGCCAGATGAGAGGAGGACTGGGGATATGAGTGACAAAGGGGAAGCGACTAAAAAGTACAAACTGGTTGTTACAAAGTAGTCATGGGCATGTAGAGTATAGCATAAGGAATATAGTCTATAATATTATAATAACTATGTATGGTGTCAGGTGGGTACTAGATTTATGGGGGTGATAGATGGGAGGGTGTTAGGGGCCAGGATGAAATAGGTGACGGCATTAAGAAGTACAAATTGGTAGTTACAAAATAGTCGTGAAGATGTAAAGTAAAACAGGGAATATAGCCAATAATATGGTAATAATTGTGTATAGTGCCAGGTGGGTACTAAACTAGTCGGGGATCACTTCGTAAATTATATAAATATCTAACCACTATGCTGTACACCTGAAAGCAAATATAAAATAATATCGAATGTCAACTGTAATTGAAAAATTTAAAAAGGGGGAAAAGGGAATATGAGTTCAAATTTCCAGGTATAAAACAAATAAGTCATGAAGATATAATGTACAGCATGGGGAATATAATCAGTAATAGTGTAATATAAATAGCATAGTACGGTGTCAGATGGTTGCTGGACTTATCATGGTGATTACTTCTTTAGGTATTTAAATGTCAAATAACTATGGTATACGCCTGAAACTAATATAATACTGTATGTTAGCTATATTTTAATAAACGTCTTTTAAAAAAATGTCCTCTACTCAGCGCAAGTGAGAGTAATACCGAGTTACTAAAATAATGTGAACAGGGATGGGGTATATCCCCTCTCTCATCTATGACTCCTCTCCCTCATTCACTCTGGCTCTGCTGTTCCCTAAGCTCACCAGGCTGGTGGTGCCTCAAAGCCTTTACATCTGCTCCTGACTCTGTTGGAATGATTTTTTTAAATTAGTTTCAGGTGTACAAAACAATGTAATAGTTAGACATTTATCATTTATATCCCTCACAAAGTGTAACGCCCCACCCCCAATCTACTACCCCTCTGACATGGCATACAGCTATCACTGGAATGTTGTTTTTTTTTGCCCAAATCACCCTGTGTCTTAGTCCCTCTCCTCATCCTTGCCTTCTCAATGAGGCCTTCTCCACCCATCCCATCTAAAACTGCATCTCTCCCGATCCTCCCCATAAATGTTGTATTTTTCTCCCTTGCACTTATCTTCTTCTAAAGAGCAAAAAAAGTCCTTGTTTTTTTCTGCTTAGTCTCTTCGTCCTCTAGACTACAAGCTCGATGAAGGCAGAGTTTTTTCTCTGTTTTCTTCACTGCTATATCCCTGGCTTCCAGAATAACGTCATAGTAAGCCTTCAAAGATATTTGTTAAAAGCATTTCATTTAATCCTCACAAGGCAGGATGAAATGACTAGCTAAGAGGGAAGATGAATAAGCTTTTATAAAGTTACAAAAATCATTTCATTGACAAGTTAAAAATCTTGTACAGATGAAGGCAATAAATACAAAATAAACTCAAACACTGTATTAATACGTTTTACACCTTTTTCCATCTCATGAAATGAAAATCAGTGACATAATTTATTGAAAGCAGTATTTTTTCTTACTATGAATCGTATTATTTGCACTGTGACAATGTTATTTCCATTGATTGTGTTTCAATTTGAAATTCAAAAATAGAGTATCAAAATCAAAGGTTCTCTGTGAGATTCAATTCTCTTCTTAAAATTGGTGTTTCTTGTCTTCTCGTATTGTGCTGCAAAGCGTACATTTTAATGAAGTACATATTCAAAGTACACAGAGAAATTGATCTTAAAAGTATATTTCATTTTGCTGTCATTTTAAATTTAAAAAGCGGAACACTAGCAGAGAGGATTTTCGGTTTTTTGGTCTGTTTTTCTACTCTCTCGAGGAGATAAAGTGTACCATAGAGCAAAACCAAAAAGAAAGAAAGAAACAAACAAAAAACACAACTAGCCAGACAGATGTCTCCTTGCTAAACTTACGATGTTTAAACTTCCCATTTTGGTACTTATTTGAACTTGATGTCTTTAGCCAGAAGCCTCTCAGGCTATGGGATGGCTGAGAAGATTATATGCTAGCATACCTCTGTGTGGTCCTCTTAATTAACTACTTGTCTTTGATAATATAAGGTGTTACTTTCATTCTCCTGTTGAACTCTAGACTCCCTTCTCCATGAGAAGGCTGTACTTTTCACTCTCAGAACATAAATCCTCAAGCTGGCTCTAGTTCTATCGAGCCGGATTTTAAAAGACTCTTTGCAGAATGTAACTGGAGGGGTCAGGATGTCACTCCAGGCAAGTCAGCTAAGACAGGGGGTGCACAGAGGTGGGATCTTGGGTCTAGAGAGTAAAAGAGTGAACAAGAGCAACAGCGGGGGGCAGAGAGAGTGACCCATGTCCAGGGAAAGAGGCCATGTGCCTTTGCCCTTGATGTCTGAGGCATTCTGCTGTATGGAAGCAAACAGGCAGAGGATTTTCTGGACCCAACCTCTGCTACTGACATTCCCTTGGCGTACAAAAAAATTTCTGGGTGAACGAGGTACTGGCTTAGATTTAAAGGATGGAAGAAGGTGATCATATGGGGCTTGGTGGCCCCAAATCAGGGAATAGCAGCTTTCAGAGCTACTGCATGTGTCCTTCTAGAAAAACTATTAGACTGTATCAGAATGACAGAAATTAATCTGTAAAATTCTAATGTTAGCATTGCTTCACAATCTGATAAAAATTCTAGCAACGTGATGCTTTTTGTGTGTGTAACAATCACTTTTCCAGTATATAAATATTCTGGTAGCTCTCTCTTCATGTGAACTCTTCCCAAGTGATACACAACTCAATACCTTACACCCTTGATACACGCCCATTGATCAATGCATAAGTGAACGAAGGCATGAACAACAAAGGAATATCTCTCTCTCAGCAAGTATTAGCATTTCACTCTGAAAAGCAAGTAATGAAGCTTTCCAAGAGAGCCTTCTACAACTTGGTTTTTCTAAAGGCTTTTGGTACAAAGGTTCTTAAAGAAATTAGACATTACAACATATTTTTAAAAATAAAACAGAACAATAATCAAATAACAATAATTTTCTTTCCTTCCTTATTACCAAATATACTTAAAATACAATTTCTAATCTTACATAAACAATGTGGACTTGAATACATAGCAGAGAAAGTTCACTGTGTGCAGAGTTGCCTCTTGGCTAATTTTAGTTTTCTTCATCATATAGTAGCCTCCATATAGGTATGAGAGGAACCTACTCACCTCTATCCCCCTTTTCCTGCTCTACCTCTTATAGTAGATGAAGGTAGCACTTCAGAGCGGGGATTAAGGAGGTTTAGTCCTAGCCAGGCTGCTCTGGATCCATGCCTTTGAATAAATCGCTTACTATCTCTGGGAGTCTAACTTTCCTCACTCCTAAAATGACAGGAAGAAGGCCTGCCCTGCTCATCACCCAGATGATGTGGAAAGTGCTTTGCAAATGCTGAAGAGCAATAAAAATGTAAAATGGTCACATGAAGTGTCACCAAGAGAAGCCCCTTAGAGTGACTCTTCAGCTACAAGCCTCTAGCAACTTCCAACTGGAGGGTGAGGAAATTCCTAGGGAAATGGGTCTCCACTGGGAACAAAAGGCACTAAATGACCAGTGCCTGCTGTGTCACAACAGAGCTGACCAAAAGGATTTATTTCAGAAAAATCAGTGTTGAAAATCCCACCAGACCTGCCTATGTAAAGAAGGCTGAGGACAGGGAATACCCCCAAGCTGAGATCATGAAGTAGTAACTTTTAGGGGACACATCTCTTATGGGGTGAGTTGTGTCCACCCCCCGCCCCCAAACACACACACACAATTCATGTTTAAATTCCAACCCCCAGGACTTCAGAATGTGACTGTATTTGGTGGTAGGGTCTGCAAAGAGACAATTAAGTTGACATGAAGGCTTTACGGTGGGCCCTAACACAATTACTGGTGTCCTTAGGAGAAGAGATTAGGACACAGACAGGTACAGAGATAAGACCATGTGAGGACACAAGCAGAAGGCCAACAACAAGCCAACGAGAGAGGCCTCAAAAGAAACCAACCCTGATTACACCTTGATCTTGGACTTCTAGCCTTCAGGACTGTGAGAAAATAAATTTCTGTTGTTCCAGCCACCCAGTCTGTGGTACTTTGTTACGGCAGGCTTAGTAGACTAATACACTATGCCTTCATCTTTTTCTCCCCTCAGGAGAAGGGGAGACATGGAACTTGGCATTCCTTTGTTCCTCACAGAGTGTGCCCAATCTCTCCCCCACTAGGTAGGGTCACTGGTCACTGGCCTGAAGGTTGTTGTCACTCAATCTGCAGGGTACTGGATTATTTGATGCTGCCAGGGTAAGAAAGGGTGAATGCAGAGGGTGAAGCTGGGAGGGAACCATTCACCACTGGTGTGGGAGAACACTGGAGTCTCCCATTATGGGCCAAATGGATGCTGCACAAAGTAGCTGGCTTCCCCTAAGAGGCCTCTCACTAGAGCAAGAGGACCCCAGCATCAACAGGCTCTAGGAAAGATTCACCATTTGGGAGGCTGAGGTTTATCAAGAAGCCCAACCTTGGCAGACATCCATGCCAGGGAACAGTACAGGAAAACGCTCTCACCTGGAGGAGCCCCTGAACAAGCCATAAATAAACTGTCCTCAGCGATCCATCATTCAGACATGGGTGGCGCAATGAGAACAAACAGCCAGTTAGGAATAGATATAAAAGCCTTAGCAACCCACGGAAAGGGGATGATGAACTTGCCACCGTGTTGGCTATGGGAGAGACAAGGTCTGTTTCCTCCTATCATCAGGGAACATGTTTGAAAAGGGCAGGCTATTTCCTACTAATAATTTTTACAACAATTTTGATATGTGGAGAGTTTTCTCTACCATCAAGCACTTCTTTTGGATACCAGTTGGCTGTCCTATAATTCAACTCAATTCTGACACTATCTTTCCAGAAATGGTGTCAGATCCCACAAGTTAATGTCTCAGTCCCACAAAATTGCACCCCGTCTCCTTCACTTGTCAATCATAAGTTCAAGTTGTGACCTGTGCTTCAGACCAACCAGCTGTAGATCAGAGGTTCTCATGACCCCCTATTTGGGTTGATTAATTTGCTGGAGCAGCTCACAGAGCTCAGAGAAACATTTCAGTTAAGAGCCAGATGGAAGAGATGCATAAGGCAAGGTACGGGGAAAGGGTGGGGAGCTTCCATGCTCTCTGAGCACAACACTCTCCCCAAATCTCCATGTGTTCACCAAACGCAAGCTTTTCGAACACTGTCCTTTTGGGTTTTTAGGGAGGCTTCATTCATCACATAGGCACAATTGATTAAATCATTGGCCATTGGTGGTTGAACTCAATCTTCAGCACCTCTCTACTCCCAGGAGACCCTGGGTGGACTGAAAGTTCTCATTCTCTAATCACATGTTTGGCTTCCTTTGCAACCAGCCTCCATTCTTTGGTTACCTTGGGGCTTTCCAAAAGTCAATCATTAACATAATAAAAGATGTCTTTATAGTTCTCATCACTTAGGAAATTCCAAGGATTTTAGGAGCTCTGTGCCAGAAACAAGGACATTGACCAAACATATATTTCTTATTAGAAATCACAGTATATCACACCTTCCGTAACCACACCTTTCCCCAAGTGTCCCCAATCAGCTCTGCATTCCAAGTGAGGCCCAGGAAAGGACAAATGGAAATATTTTGTAAGAAGATTGTATACAGAAATCAGCGGACTAGCCTAAATTTTAAACCACGGTGAAAAAGGAAACACAAGGTTTTTTCCTACTCAGAACAGGAAATTTGGTTTTGAGACTCAAGGGAATTGCACGTTGTGTGTATCTGCTGGGAAGTTCCTCCGCCAAGCACCACCCAGATGAAGTGTAGCAGAGTCGCTTGGCAGGTATTCACTCAAACCTAGTGAATCCTCTTCCTTCTCAGTATTTTTTCAAAATTTTAAATCCACTTCACTCTTATAATCCGACTCCTACATTTTAATCTCACCTATGTAACCGATGGACAGTGTCATTCTGAGCAAGTCAGTTATCCTCTCCGATATTGCCCCTTCTGTAAAATGGGGATAACAATACCAGTTTGCAGGGTGGTCCTAAAGAATAAGTTGATATAGAGCATGTAAGTTCAAGTCTGAACATGCTGCTACTGTTGAAGAACAAAATTGAACGGAGTAACTTTGAAGATCTAATTCATGAATCAGGCAGCACCCCATCTAGCAAGTAGGATGCTCTGAGGGGTTGTGTAAAAGGAAAAGTTTTTATAGGAAGAAAGGTGTAACAGGGGCGATATTAGCAAAAGAAAAGGAAGGATTATTTTTAGACCAGCACATTTTCTTTTGGGGGAAGGAACTGGCAAAGGTTTTATCATGCAAATTGCCTCTTCTTTCTATGGCAGGTGTGGGGGGTGGAGAGTGCCCATGTGACAGATTACTTTATTGGTGTTGACAAGAAAATTCCAGACTGGTTGATTAAGATTCTATTGCTGGGAGAGGTTGAAACTGCAATTAAATCAGATATTAAATCTAGGTTTGGTATCATGGGCTTTTAGCACGAGTTATACCATTTTGGGCCTCTGGTTTTCTCTTTAACGCTACATAATTGATAAATGATAGTTACTATTATTATTATTATTCCTCATAACAATAATTACATGAGTAAATTCTACATTCTAGGAACACTAATCTATCACTGTTATCAAAACAGGGATAATTCTGTCTCCATGCAAGCTCTTTGTCTAGAAAACACCATGGCACTCACCCCAAAACACACATCTTGGAGTCCACATCAAATGCCACCTCCTCTGTGAAAACTTTTTTAACTCCAACTTTGTGCCCCTTTCATCCTCTTACCAACACAACAGAAGAAACCTTCTCTCCCATTGTGTTCTGTTCAATCTGCTGGAAAAGTACTTACACATTAGTTTTTCCAGCTAAACCACAGCCCTCAAAGGGCTAGGACTATAGTTTACTCAGTTTTGTACCTGATAGAAGTACATACTCACTATTCATTACCTTTAATAAGATGGTTGGCCACTGTATTCTCACCCACAAGTGAGGTGTTGGGCTGGAAGATGTTCTGTGGCAGTTGTGTCAAAATCATCTGAAGAGCTTGTTAAAATGCAGATTCCTGGGCTGCACCCTGAGTGAGCCTGACTCAGCCAGTTAGGGGTGGGCATCCAGGACTTTGTAACAATCACCTGCCCCTCTACAAGTTGATTACTCTGTAAGTGATCCACCCATGGTCTACTCTAGCCTTAGATTCTGTGATTACACCAGTCACATAACTGCTATATGAATGTGCCCTTCGCTCATTTCCCAACTCAACTCTTCAGCCTGCTTTTGATGATGGGAGAAGAAGAAAAGGCTTTGCTCCTTTGCTTTCAATGTAAGAACCAATTTTTACTAAGAGCCAATTGCCTACTATTGAGCACAGGGGTATTTTCGCATTCAAATTAGTTCAGTGTTGATGAAGTGTTTCTTGAAATTGTTCCTGAGCCCAGAAGCTAGCCTAGTTTATGCCTAAAATAGTCCTATCAAGCATTCTCTGCTGTACTTGCAGTTCAAATCATCTCTCCAGCAGCTTTAGGATTTGTTCTCTAGCTCCAAAGACCCAGGAGTAAAATTCTGTGAGAATCACGCAGCTGATCTCTGACACAAATCTTTCATATCAAATCTAGTCACTTTCTTAGCAGTTGTACTCTCCCTCCTCCAACCCAAGTAGCAGTATTAAATGACATGCATTTTTTTAAAAACAAATGAGAAACAGCTGCTTTAAGGATACAATATCATCTATAAAAAAACATACATTAGAATAGTCACAGGTGTTCGAATAGAAAATTTAACATTATTATTTTATCCATTTCTCATTCTCTGGACTATCTAGCATCTTCTTACATCACCATCCCCTCTGCCTTGCCAAGCCTACACAGCTGGAGAATAGAGACAAAACATTAAACCCTCTAAAGAAGAATCTCAGACCTGTGGTCACTAGGAAGAAAGGGAAGAAGTAAATGAGGCAGGTGGCTGGCTGCTGGCACCTTCCACCAACCAAGGAAGAAGATTGTTCCCATTGCCCTTCCCTGCAGAAAAGTATAGGAGAAAAGAAATTGGGCACACTTCCAGTCCTCAATTGAATTGCTGGCAAACTCTGATTAATTATCTTGAGGAATTCTGATTGAAAATCCAACACAAATATGCCACTCAGCAAATAGAGTTAGAAAAAATAATCAACTTAATATATCCACAACAGTGCTTATTAGGAATGCTGCATCCCACAATAAACACTGAATATTCTCTTTCCTTGAAACCTGTCAATTATATTTGCTCCTCTGTAAATATTGGAGGATGTTCTCTCTTCTGTCCCTGGAATACTCAGTGCCACTACCACCATGCTTGGGTTTCCTAAGAGACAGATCATAGGGAATCCTCAAACACATTACATTTATCCTTAAACATGCCTCCTTCCCCAACGTTCTGACACTTTTTTACCTTGATGAGCTGGAAAGCTCAATGTTGAAGCGTGATCTCTACATGGCACGTGCACCACTATATCTCACTCTGGTGCCACGGAAAATTTTGAAACATCATACACACACACACACACACACACACACACACACACACACACACACACACAGCATAACCACCAGTTTATGCTCCACTCAGGTTAAGAAATAGAATATCCAAAGGCCCCTCCCTGATTGTTGTCACGATTCCCACTTCTCAGGGGAAACCACTGTGCTGACTCTTAAAAAAACTTTAATCACTTTATTTTATATCAGGGAAATCAAATAAGTCAAACCTGTCCTTTTTTTCTTCTTGCCCCTATTCAACCTCCCTCTCCATTTTTCTTCCTGATGAATTACTTTCAATACATTTAAAATTCTGATTCCCTGAGCTATTGCTTACATGTATGTTCTTACAAACAGCTCTGAAACCACATTCCATTTCCAAAATTCTGTCATGGGTTAGGTCTCCAATGTTCTCAGGCAGACTATGTCCTTAACATCACGTCTTAATTCTCTAAGTCTTTAAATTGCTCAAGTACATGAGAAAATGCTGTTTTCAGGATGTACTTCAACTAAAGCTTCTCCTACAGAATTACAGTCATGCCACCAGTACTCCCAAGGATAACTTGTGCCATCCATTTGCTTTCTGGTGGTGATTGTGTGCTGACTATTGTGATAATTATTTTCTTCCTTCTCTTTGTGGTTTTGTACCGAAATGCACATTTCTAAAAAAACCCAAAACCTAGTTCTGTGTTGCCCAGTTTTGACCTTTACACAAATGAAAACACATTGTATGTGTTCTTTTGAGACTCGCTTCATTTGCTCAATGTAATTTTTGTGATTCTTTTTCAGTTAATACATAAAGCTATGGTTTATGCCCATACTATTCCACCATATAAATTAAGCACAATTTATGTGTCAATTTTGCTTTTGATGGACATTTTGGTTGTTTTATGCTTGGGCCATTACAAACAATTCTGTTATGAATGTTGCTATATAAATCCTTTGGTGCCTATTGCAAGTGTTTGCCTAGGGTAGATAGCTAAGGATAGACTTGCCAGACAAGAAGATAGACACGTTTACTTTGTGAGGTAATGTCTAATTGTTTTCCAAAGTGACTGTACCAATTACACTCCCACCGGCAGTGTAGGAGGGTTCTACTTGCCTCCATCCTTGCCAACATTCTCTCCAGACAACCCAGTCTTTTGTAACACAGAGTTCAAGGTTTTTATTACAGATTTCTCAAACCTGGCATATAAGATAAAAGTTGTTTGTCATCCCCAGTACAGAAGGTCCCCTTCATTTACCTTTCTTAAACCTTTGTTAGAGTCTGGAGAAAGCCTAGAAGTTAGATCCCAAACTCTAGTCCCTGAAACCCCACCCTAGCCTCCCTTAGCCTTCCAGAGTCCAAAGTAACTCCTCTACAAGAGACCTTCTCAGTCTCCAAATTCATACCCTCAGGCTTAAAATGAAAAAAAAAACTACATGAAAATGTGTTTTTAAAAAAGAGTGAGAAAAATTTTAAATTATCCTTTTTCCATCTTCCAACCAAGATATTTTCTTATATTACTTCTAATATGCCTCTTTATCTCTGCCCAGCTCAAATTATGATCAATGATATAGCAGTGGGGAAAAAGGGATATGGAGACAAGGGTGGGAGAAACTACATAGAAATTCAAGAATTTTATTTTCAGCACCAAAGCATCTGCAATTTTTTGGCCTTCTATGCCACAGGAAGTATTGAGGACTTTCCTGCTTTGCCAGGAAAAGGAGTTCTGAGGAGCAAATAAAATGGAGAGGAATCAGGCTAAATTTTCCAAATATATGCCAAGAAGTACAGTCTTCAGGTCCCTCAAATCCAGAGCAACCTAATGACCAAAGCCCAGGAAGCAGCAGCCTCTCCCTCTATCCCAGCAGAATGGAGAGGTTGTCCCCAGAACGGAACAGTCTCTGTGGCCCATCATGTAGTCCTCTGGCATCTTTAAGATTAATACATGAGTTGCCTAAACTGAATCCAACCCATTTACTGATTGTTTGGAAGAGCCCAGCCATATTCTTCTTCGAACTTGAAGTGTGATGCAGGAAACTCACTTAGCCACAGTTGCCTCACTACTTAATGGGGGTATGGGGCCAGATTATTTCTGTTGTTCTATTGTACTTTCACATTCTTTGATTGGTACTTTTCGTATCTGCAGCTTGAATGCCACATGTCAGATTGACTCCCTAATGCTTTTATGTAGGTCATTTATAATTGTTTCTGAAAGCATTTGCTATAGTTCAGCTATGTAATTGCCAACTAAGAAGCTGATAATAACCAAGCAGATAGCTTAATAAAGCATGATTACTGCTGATTTCTTCACTCGGTTGTCAGTCCCTGCATAGCGGCTTTCAGATGAGAAAGGGTTGTAGCAAATACTACGGATTGGCTTCCAGCAGCCATTTCCTCTCCTTTCTTTTGACAGTTTCTCATTTGGGGACTTCTGTAATGTGCCCAGTTGAAATCATAGTAAGCTCATGTTCCTTCATGATTGCCTATAGGAATGAGCATATGACTCCAATAACTCCATCCTGGCCAATAGAGCAAAAGGAGGACTGCTGGGTACTTCCAAAAATGTTTTTTTTTGTTTTTGTTTTTGTTTTTGTTTTAAAGATTTTATGGGGAAAGGGAAACAGGACTTTATTGGGGAACAGTGTGTATTTCCAGGACTTTTTTCCAAGTCAAGTTGTTGTCCTTTCAATCTTAGTTGTGGAGGGTGCCGTTCAGCTTCAAGTTGTTGTCCTTTCAGTCTTAGTTGTGGAGGGCGCAGCTCAGCTCCAGGTCTAGTTGCCGTTGCTAGTTGCAGGGAGTGCAGCCCACCATCCCTTGCAGGAGTCAAGGAATTGAACTGGCAACCTTGTGGTTGAGAGCCCGCGCTCCAACCAACTGAGCCATGGGGAGGCAGCTTAGCTCAAGGTGCTGTGTTCAATCTTAGTTGCAGGGGGCGGAGACCACCATCCCTTGCGGGACTCGAGGAATTGAACTGGCAACCTTGTGGTTGAGAGCCCACTGGCCCACGTGGGAATCGAACCGGCAGCCTTCGGAGTTAGGAGCATGGAGCTCTAACCGCCTGAGCCACCAGGCCGGCCTGAAATGGTTTTTTTCTGTAGTGAAAATAGAGGTATAAAAGGAGATGCCCCTACCCTGCCACCTCTTCCTCCCTGACTTTAATTTTTTTTTCCTCTGAGGGCATGATGCTTTGAGCTGCTCTAGCCATTTAGTGACACAAAGAAAGGCATGTTAAAATGTTGAAATGTTGAAGATAACAAAGCTGGAAGAGGGGAAGAGAATTCAACGACATCACCGAACAGCTGAACTATTCCTAGAACCACCATCCTCCAGGTGTTTTATTATGTAAGATTAATAAACCTCTAGTACTTGTTTAATACACTTTTATTTAAGTATTTATGCATATAACCTAAGACCCACTTCCTTATACAAGGATCTAAGGCGGGCAAACCTTCATAGGTGATGACTAACTCCTTAACATGTAGATGATTGGTCATCAGTATCCTCCTAGCACTGGTTTTAGGCAAATCACTAAAAGAGATGAGCTATTATACCATCTCTCTATCATTTCTCAATGCCCTCTCCTCAGCTGAGTTATCCAGTAGGAAGACTGGGAACATACTCAGGGTGCAAGCAAAAAAAAAAAAAAGTTCATAAAACATGAAGTTTAGTTTTAATACATACTCCAGAATTATACACCCAGAAAATCTAAAAATAAGTTTTTTTAATATCATATCTATATGTCAGTTCTATGATTTACATTAAAATGTCGTTTTGAATTTCAGTAACTGTGGTAAACATTTCTAGTGCACATTTTCATTTGGTTTTCCTCTCCTTCCTGGGACTACTGGAAGATGGTATTTCAAAGGCCATAGCAGGCAGTCAAGGACATTGATTAATCCTAGCGAATGAAATGCGAGTGGAAAGACTACAAAATTTCAGAATCGACATGAATTAGGTACTACAGTGAATTTCCTACTCTTTCTCTTTCAAAACGGGAATCCTTATTGTGTTTTCCTGTCTCTGTTCCACTCATGTATATTTGGAGGAGAGGGGCAAAATTGACTTGTCTCTTTAGTTCATAGGTCATCCGACCAAGACATGTCACTCTGGACATGATGGAGAAGACTTCCCACATCACCTAGAGATCTTACACTGTGCAAAGGATGTAGTTCTTGGTTGGGACTTTGACTTGCCCTCCTAAAGAAGTGATTGAGTGTGTGTTTCACATAGACAGAATAAAGCAGTCATTTGGTGATCAAAAAGGAATACTGCAGTAGAGATTCTTTGTGCTCACCCATGTCCTTTTCTTTCTTTCTGGTCAAATTAAAATGCCCAGTAACCTTATAGTTAGGATGGGTCATATACTAGCTCTAGCCAATGAAAGAAAAGAGAAAGTAGTGTGACTCTTTTCTGGGTTAAAGTATTTTATAGCCACTGTGTCATTTTAATGGTCTTCTTCCCTCCTTTTTCAATAAACGAGGTCACATTTTAAGATATTGTAATGTCCTACAAGACAGAGTACCTTCCAAATAGATGAAAGAGAGTGGCCCTTACCCTGCATTAGACTTTACATGACTTTTTGGTTCTAAACCACTGAGCCTTTGGGAGTTTATTTGTTATTAAAGCCGAACTTATCATATTCTGACTAATATAATAGCATAATCAGAAAAGAGAAGCCAACACCTTTTCAATATTTCCTAGGCACAGTGCCTCTTGAATGTTCACCAGACCCACTTCTGCAACCTAGTAGATCCATTTCCTCTAACAATATGACCATACCCAGAATCTATTCCTTTTCACTAACCATCAAAATTTCTTGTTCCCTTCTCTGGTATGGTCTTGCAACCTATATGCTGAAAATTCACATTTAAGTATTATCATTACAATAGGAATTTCAGACAGAATTTTTCAAGGAAAGAAGTGCTTTTTCTTTTCTTTCTTTTTTTCAAGTTTGCTACTTGAGCCCCTGTCCTGAGTACCTTTATATAAACTAATGACTATAGGAATGCTTTTGCTTGGTATCTTAGAAAAGTGAAAACAGGTTTTATTGAGACTGACTGACACTTTGTAAAAAAAGCTATTTATAGTTTTAAAATTTATGTATATCTAGAAAACTGTGAAGAATATACAGGTGTATATGATATCAGTCTTCATGGTTTTTTGTTCTTTTTCTCTCTAAGGAATTGGTGATCACCCCTAACTAGAGTAGTTAAGCAAATACTGTAATTTCTTTGATCTTTATTTTCCCTGCATATCTCTCAACATTTCACCTCATACTGTTCTCTGTGGAGCACCCTAACCTTGCTTCAGGCTCCATATTACTTGTACATGCATACTCGTTCAAATCAATTTATTATGATATATGTACATAAAATAAAACCTTGTTTTCAATTCTCTTTAAAATTAAGAACATTTATCATCTTATTAAGTATAGAGAAAGTTGAGAGTCCCAGGTGTGTTTTGATCAGTAGCTTAACAATTTCACCAAGAACCCAGTGTTTTATTCTTTTCTCTGCTCTCCTATCTTGCATTGAGGGAGAGAAGGAGGAAGGGAGGGAGGGAAAAGAGGGAAGGAAATATAAGAAAAAGGAAAGGAGGGGTAAATGAAAGGAAGGAAAAGGATGGGAAAGGAAGGGAAGGAAACGGAAGGGGAGGGAAAGGAATGGAAGAGAAAGGAAGCACAAAGAATAACTGACCATAATTGTTGCCAGTGAAAGAATGTAAGCTTTTAGGGGAAAATTAGAATTCTGGAAAATTTATTTCTGCCAACATGAGCTTGACACCTTCCCAATAACTAAAGACTTTTTTCTTATGAGATATTGGTGATATTAATGAATGTGATTTTTGTGATTTTTCTTACGTTAACATTTGAGGAAGAACTGCATAACTATGAACCAACATTCTTCTAACACCAATGCATGAGGTTACAAAGCTATGCATAGTTAAAAGTTCCTCTTAATGTTTATGATACGTTATGAATTTTAATGCAACAAATAAAGTCAATTAATATAGTTTTAGTTTCATCAAGTAACGTTTGAAAAACTATCACTTGTCAAGTTTTAGCGTAATATCAAAGAGGAATAGCCACAATTATCTGAGAAGCTTATTTATTAAAAATTTTCTCCCTTCTCCAACTACGTTATCTGTGAGAGGACAGATTTTCTTTATACACTTTAATGAAAATAACATTGCAACAGATTGAATGTGGAAGTTAATATGAAAATCTATGGCACCAAATATTAAAGGTATTTGCAAAAACGTAAAACCATTCTACTCTTACCACCCATTTTATTAGTTTTGTAGAGTATAATCATTTTCATTGAAAATGTTACTCTTGTAAACATGTAGTGGATTTATTTTAAAATATATTTATAAGTAAATATTTCCAGTTTTCATTTCTACAGTGATAAGTGTTGATATGTATAAATCACAAGACAGAAGCTCTTTGGCGTCCTCCACTTGTGAAGGGTGTAAAGAGTTCCAGAGACCAAAGAGTTTGAGAATCGCTGGCCAAGACTCATCCGCTGAAACTAGGGATGGCATCAAATTTACTAAAGCACCTAGATCTCTGGTGTAGAGGTGGATACATGGATAAATGTGGAGTTCTGTTAGCAAAGAAAAAGGGAGCATCTGATACAGTTATAGCAGAAACTTTCACCTCCCTCCAATATGTGCTGTAACATGTTGGCTGCCATTTGAGTAATTAATAGAAATGGCTTCGGGACATGGCAGCTCTCAGTCTCTCTGACATCCATGCTCTGCATCTGTGTTTCCCCATCTCTACCCTGTGACTGTGTTGCCTCTGCCATGATTAGTCCTCTACCTTTTCCACTCTACATTCTGATTTGTGGGAACAAATTGGTAAGGGGTTGAGTTTCTCTTATAGTGCTTTCAGGTCTCAGCAGGCCATGATAACAGATGGTGATTCGTGGTCTCAGTATAGCCAAAGAGGAGAAATGTGGGAATAAAAACTGAGAAATATTAAGTTACCTTCAGGCAGTGGTGCTCTAAAATTTCCTTTATAGTAGGAGCCTAGGAGCAGTAATCTGGTCGGAAAGGAGAGTTTTTGGGGCTTGTTTTGAAACTACATTTACTGAGCAACCATGCAGTTGTTTTTAATCTATGCTTTATATTAAATAAAACATCAGAGTTTGGTAAAGATGGTTTTATTCACACGTGTAGATTTAGAAAAAGTGACAACTGTCCATCTCAAATAATAAGCCTCCAAGGAGTGACCTGGGGGTGGGGCTGTGGATGGAGACTTAGGAGTAGGGAGGTTAAAAGGGGGCTAACCCTATTCTTAACACACACTTGGCACTACCTCTGCCTTGAAGAAGGTAAGGAGGAAAAGCAAGGGACCAGGAAAGAAGGTGCAAAATTGACTGCTAAATCAGGGATGCCAAATAAACAATAATATTCAGAGTAACCTTAGGTGAGGTGAACAATTTCTGCTCCTTTTGGTACTTGAGCAATAGGTAAAGTGTGGCAGTTGCTAGGGGAAGAAGAATGCCCTCTTGCTGGAGACCTCGCTAAAAGGAAATTTCTGCCTGTTTCCAAGATTCAGCACATTTAATAGAGTTCTCGCAAATATTGAGATGCGGATCACAGTGGTAATAGCATCTGTCAGACTCTGCAGGATTTTTGAGAAAAGAACTGAGCGACAGGATTTAAAATAAGGGAAAGCTATCAGGATGCCTGAATTTGCTCAGGGATTATCAGTATCATACAAAACTCTCCCCCACCTAATATCTGACACATTTATTACATAATTCCATTAATTAACATATCTAATATAACATTGTGCTGTGAGTTTTTGTCTTAGGTTTCAGATAGTCCCAAGAGTTTTAGGGGAAGCTATTGGAGAGTGGTATGTCATCCAGCAATATTCTGTAAAATTGATTATCTGGGGAAAGTCATTATAAATCTCATGGATGGATTAACTACAACTTATTAACATAATAACAATTATATCTCATGTTTGCATAGCATTTAACTCTTAACAAAGCAACCTTATTCTCTGTCATCCTTCTAGCATCTAGCCAAGCATTACGTCACATTATCCTAAAAAAAACATGCAAGATATGCTTTATCTCCTTTTGACCTATAAGGAAATTGAAGCTTATACAGTTTTAAACAATTTTCCCCAAATCCATGATCAAGTAGGTGTAGAAACATAATTTGAACTAAGGTATTCTAAATTCCAGTTTCACGTTCTCCCATGACATCCTAGTTCCCCGCTTTTTGCAAACTTGCTGTGCTACCAACAGAACTATGAACGTAGCTTCCAAAGTCATCTGATTTTCTCACTTCATGTCACTCATGTTTTGATATCAAGATGCCCCTCTACCTTCCTCTAGTGCTTTGCTGTGCCTGTCTGGCAGCACTTACCACTCTCTGTCTGGCAGAGCTAGTGTTGTGTAAGGTACTTTATCTCCCCTGTAAACTCCTTGAAAGAGGGCAGTGACTAGCCTCACTTAGCTTTGTTTTTCTCCACAGAACACAGCTTATTGCCTGGCCCATGTAGGAGCTTGGAAAATACTTGTTCCTGGTTGAGAAAATGCACAAATTACTGCTCTGAGTGTCGAATGGTTGCATAACAAAACTTCCCCTCATGACAAATCTATTTTCCTGTGGGATTGCCTCTTTTAATTGAACTCAGCATTTGATCCTGCAGAAGAAGCCTGGATTTAGCCAGGCCAGCCAGCAATCCCAGCCTGCTGGGATCATCAAGGCCATTCCAGGAAGACAAGGAGATGCACTGCCCCAGTCCTCTCAATAAAGGACTTGAGGTTCTCAGCTGCTGAATGTGTCATCAGACCTTCCTCAGCTTCAGTCCCTTTGGGGATTGCCTCAGCTGCCCTCTCTCCAGGGACGCCATGTTCAGGACTGATTTATGTAAAGATGGGGGTTATTAAGGCCTGGCCTTCTCAGTTCAAGTCAGGACAATGCCACAGGGCCATTCTAGCTGCAGGGCTCCCTGTATGGTCAGCCAAGTCATGACAGCTCACCCTCACCATCTACCCAACCTTGCTTCCTCCTCCCTTCCCCAGGAGTGCATCACAATAAGCATCCTAATAAGCATCCTGCACGTAAACTCCATCTCAGAGTCTGCTTGAATTGACAACCTGCAATACATCTTAAGTCTTTCCAGGACTTGAAAGAAATTAAAAAATGCTTCCAAAGTTTCTTTCTTATTTCTGGAATCACCTTGTGGAATTATAGCCAGTCTGGGCATCGTTCCCACTCCCTTTTTGTACAGAGAAAATAAATTTTCTCTGATTATATAAATAAGAAGCCTCAATATAAAGTATTCTAACAAAACAAAAATACACAGAAGGAAAGTTATGTGAGTGTTATCATGATAATTGCCTTTAATACTTCAGTGGCCACCCGTTCACGCATCTCTTTATGTACACATACATGTATAGTTTTACAACAATTTTGGAACATAATACAAATGCACAGTGTTGTTTTGTTTTGTTTTGTTTTTTTGTAATCATAGACCTCATATATATTATGCACCAATATACATTATGCAAGCTTTTAGTTTTGGCTAATTTTCCTTTCCCATTCCTCCTCCCTTTTCTCTGCAACCCTTAGACACACCACAGGTAAGTACTGTTAGTTACTCAGAGGGATTTTTTATGTTACCTTCTCCATGCTCATATGTTTATTCACATACACATACATGCCCAGAGACTAGATGTATTTTTGCCACTGCTTCTTTTTCAGAAATAGAATCATTTGTTCTCTTGCATCTTGCTATTTTCATTTAGTATGGAAATCTCTCCAAGTAAAGTGGTATAGATTCATCTTATTTAATATTCCACAAAATAAATGTACAAGTTAACCAAATATTTGAAGCCTTTGTTGTTTTATAGATGTTTGCATTGTTTCTAGGTTTTTACCACTCCAGTGTTGACATGTCTTTTGTCACAGTACCCCCACGTCCTATTTCTGAGAATTTATCTCTTAGAAATTCAAGCACTAGTACCAGGATATTTATTATAACACTGAAGTGGTATAACCTAGAGATAATGCAAATATATATAGATATAGATATATGAGATTTCTTTCCAAAAAGGATGTAAAAATTCACATTTCCTCAATTAATACTTTAGAGTGCCCCCTTTCTTGCAATCCCATGAGTAGGTTTTCTCACTTTTTAGACTTTTTGCCAAGCTAATGATTATAAATAGATATTTTCCATTAATTTTCATTTCCCTGGCTACTAGAAAAATAGAGAGATTTTTCATATATTTATTGGCTGTTGGATTGGCAGCTTTTGATCTTTTTCACATTTTCTATATTTGACCTAGATCTCTACTTAGAAATTGTTCATTACCACCCTTCTCAATATTTTAAAATTTAAGTCAGAGGGCATTCATGAATTGAACATGAATGGTATTAAGAACAGAGAGGTAGGAGTTGGGGATAGTCTTTTAAGGGAGGTTAGTTAGGGGGGCTGATTAGGGGCAAATACCAGAGGAAGAAAATAGCACATCCTTGCTGAGCTACTGCTTTACCCGACGTGCTTTGCCTGCGTTAACTGCTCGTTTCATTTTCTCAACATCTCTGAGAAGCTGTTATTATTATCCCCCATTTTACATAGGAGGAAACTGAAGCTCAGAGCTTTTCAGGGGCCTCTGAGGGTTACTCAGCTTCTGATTCATAGCTGGAATTTTGTGAGCCGGAGCCCCTGTTCTCCCACCACTCTCTGCTGCTTCTCAGCATGCCGGCAACGCTACAGGCCAGCGTTCACAGACTCCACATAAGGCATCAGGTGCTGCATGAGCTTCTCATGCTCCCTTTACGGGGTTAGAGGAGAGTGGGTCCCGGGGACATACGGGTGCTAGCCCGAGTGAGGGAGACAGTCCAGTAGTTCACAGGATTAGGATATGGGAAAGGATTTATCTGCTGAAAATACCTATTGCATGAGGCTGCTACAATTTTAGAAACGTCATCGTTGAATGGGACTTTCTCAGGAAACAACTGCATTGCCAAAGCTCTTCTTTAAAGAGCAACAACACAGATGTTGGTATTTGAAGAACTGCTTTTTCCCGATTTTGTTGTCTGTGTTCTCTTGTAGCTTACTGAGCTTCTCTAAGACAATGATTTGAATTATTTGTCAGGCAATTTGTAAATCTCCATTTCTTTAGGGTAGGTTACTGGGGCTCTATTAATTTCCTCTGATTGGGTCATGTTGGCCCGATTCTTCGTGATTTGTGTAGCCTTGTGTTGGTGCATTTGAAGGAACAAACACCTCTTCTTGTCTTTACGGATTGGTTTTGGTAGGTAAAGGCCTTTTCCTGCCTGGTTCCCTGACTGATGGGATTGCCTCACGGATCTCAGACAAGTAGGCTGGATCCTGATCACATTGCTGCTGCCTGTTTTCTGTTGGCTCCTGGAGAGGCAGCCCTGTAGGGAGGGGCATGGATGGATATGGCTCCTACAGGGTGTTTGGGCAGGTAGGACTGAGGGCAGGGCTTGAGTTGGAATCTGACTGGGCTGCTGTGGAATCTGCAGTGGCCAGCAAGGCCATTATGGGGAGTGAACTGGTGTGTCTCTTACTGGGTCCCTGTGGGGACAGGATTGACTCTGGATTGTCAGTAGAAAAGGACTGGAGCTGGGTCACAGGGCCACTTCAGGTTCTGCAGTGGGATGTGTGATGGGGAGGAAGGCTATCCACATGAAAAAGAATAAAATTGGACCCTTATCTTATACCATACACAAAAATTAACGCAAAATGGATTAAAGACTGAAACATTAAGACCTGAAATCATACAATTCCTAGAAGGAAATCTAGGGAAAAATCTTTTCGACATTGGTCTTGGCGATGATTATTTGGGTATGACACCAAAAGCACAAGCAACAAAAGCAAAAAGAAAAGAATAAAAACCAAGTGGAACTATATCGAACTAAAAAGTTTCTACACGGCAAAGGAAACAATGAACAAAATGAAAAAGCAACCTACTGAATGGGAGAAAATATTTGCAAATCATTTATCTGATAAAGGGTTAATATCTAAAATATATCAGGAACTCGTACAACTCAATAGCAAAAAAAACAACACCTCAATTAAAAATGGATAACAGACCTGAATAAGCATTTTTTTCAAAGAAGATATGTACATGGTCGATGGGTATATAAAAAGATGCTCAACATCACTGATCATCAGGGAAATGTCAATCAAAACCACAATGAGATATCACTTTACACTTATTAGAAAGGCTACTATCAGAAGTCAAAAGAGAGCAAATTTTGACATGGGTATGGTGAAAAGAGAGCCCTTGATGGAAAATGTAAATTGGTACTGCCATTATGGAAAACAGTATGGAAATTCCTCTAAAAATCAAAATAGAACTACCACATGATCCAGCAATCCCCACTTTTGGGTATATATCCAAAGGAAATAAAATCATTATCTTGAAGAGATATCTGCACTCCCATGTTCAGTGCAGTATTATTCATGACAGCCAAAATATGGAAACAATGTATGTGTCCAGCGACAGGTAAATAGATTAAAAAGGTGATATGTATTTCTGCCACAAAAAAAAAAAAAAAAAAAAAAAAAAAATCCTGCCGTTTGCAACAACATGGATGAACCTAGAGGACATTAAGCTAAGTGAAGTAAGCCAGACAGAAAAAGACAAATACTGGATGATCTCACTTCTATATGAAATCTTAAAAAACCTAACTCATAGAAACAGAGGAGAGCAGTTTCTGGGGGCTGAGGGATTGGGGGAATGGGAGATGATGGTGAAAAAGTAAAAACTTTCAGTTGTAAGATGAATAATAAGTTCTGAAGACCTACTTGTACAGTATGGTGACTATAGTTAATAATGTATTGTATACATGAATGTGCTAAAAGAGTAGATCTTAAGTGATCCAACAGCACACAAAAAATAGTAACTATGTGAGGTGATGGATAGGTTGATTAGCTCCATTGGGGTAATCATCTCATAATGTGTACTTGTATCAAAACGTTACATTGTATATGATTTTCATTTGTCAATCATACTTTAGTAAAGCTAAAAAATGCAATTCACTTTTATAGGTTCAGTCCCTTTTAATCTTGGATGTGTCATCCTTCTTTCGTGGACTCATTGTGCTCTCCTGTTCAACAAAGCTGCCAATTGTCATTGTGACTATAAAAATAATAACAAGAATTATTATAATTATAACAGAAGTACTAACACTAATTCTATTCATACCAGAGATTACTAGTAATAATTGTTATTATAACATGCTTCTGTGGGCCAGGCACTTTCTCGTGTGCTTTTACAAGCATTGCCTAACTTAAATGTAAGTTCAGATAAAGTCCCAGGCATTACTCATATTAAACCCAAGGGGAAAGAGGACATATATTGTGCATTTAAAATACCCTCCATGCTATCTTCAGAGGCTTTAACCCTTCGATCTTTCTGTCCCACCTGTGGGTCACTGTTGGATAGCCTTACTAATGGCTGGCTCCAATTGCCAAATAGAGAGAGATGGTGACATTTGAGAAAAGTCTGCTATAAGCAGGTTGCTTGCATATGTTATCTTGGGAAACCTCATGTTCTGTTCATTAATTTCTAAACCATAGGGAAGGTAAGAAATGAAATGTGCTTGGCTCCAGCTCCCAGCACTTGCATTAGGAAATTATTGTCTGGTTGCTTAGAAGTCCATTTGTTCCTACTGAGTGTTGCTGCCCTTGGAGGTCTCAGCCCCGTAAGTCATATCCAGCCACTGCCAAGGAGCCAGATTCACTGTGGCAGAGGTGATTAGATTTCCATGTGGGAAACGGACTACAGGAATAGATGACTTTCTGGAGCTCTGATTTTTTTCATGCAGATGACCTGTGGCACATTGAAACGACAGTAGGTACAATTTACGAAGAACTACTTTGTTTACAGCTCATGTATTTCTACAGTGCAGTGTAGTTGTAGGTCTTTACTTTCTGCTCTCTGCATTAAAAAGGGAAATTGGGGCTTTTCGTGGAATGGTGAGTGGTATTAGTTTTTCATTAACATTTCTTCCTAACTGGGAAGGACACGGGGCAACACTCTGGGCTTCTCTGTCAGGCCGGGCAGACTGACACCTGGGATTTTGTCCAGGGATGAACCGCTCACCTTGGGGGACAGAGTAGAAACCAGGGGAAAACTCTGGACTGGGGGTTCCTCTCCCGGCTTCTCCAGTGATTGGTTCTCTGTTATTCACCTAGTGGCTTAATTTTCCTGGAAGCTGAAAGTCATAAATACACTATAACTTGCAGTTAACCTTCTAAATCGACTGCTTTGATTTTCCCTCAATGTGACAGTTTCATTTTGCTTGTCCTTACTTGATGCCCTTCACTGGTGGCTGAAGATATCCCTTCCCAACATCTTTTATACAGCAACATTCTCCCTCTCCTCATCTAAAAATTCACACTGTGTATCATTTCTTTGCTAGTGTGTGGGTACTTAAGCTCTGCCCCCAGCACATACATGATAGCAACACATCAGAACAAAATTCTCATGCGCTATCCTGTGATCCCCTGAGACTGAGTATCCAGGGTGTTTCACTGTTACCAAAAAAGATGGATGGGGAAATTAGCACGTGACATGACCCAAGGGAAGAAACAGTCTGATATCTAACTGCAGAGTGGCAGCTTCCCAGGCAAGGTGTTGCTGCGAAAGTGGTGCTGAGGCTGGTCCTCTAATCTGCACAGTGATTACCAGGGCTTGGACAAGGCCCACTTCATCTGTCCATTTCCCCATGCATGAAAAGGGATCTATTGGGCCCTGACCAATTCCCTGACTCCCAACGATGCTCTTCAGTGTCAGCTAACTTACAGTCTCCGCATTTTCCCCACATTCTGTTCCTTTTTCAGAGTTTCCACCCTAGGCCACTTGAGGATGGCACCCAGAATTTAAAAAGGAGAATTCTGTCTGCTATATGGACCTCACAATTTCCAGACACCTTTAAAACACACAAAAAAAGCTGGTTGCAAACCTTTCCTGGTGCAAAGGTGGATAACTAGTTCTTAGTGGTTTAGCCATCCACACCACTAAGTAGTATTTTTACTTTGGGCAAACCACTTGTACCTTTTGAGTATTGGGGGTTAAGACCTGCCTTACCAGGCTGTGGGGAGGATTAAATGAGATGATGGTAGGAACTGAGGATGACAAAAGTGAATTATAAATACTTTATAAACTGTAAAACTGTGGCACCAATATTCAGTGTCATTGTCATTATTCTTAGGAATACTTATTTAGGTTATGCATAAGTGCAAATTTTGATGAGTTTCCCAATGTAATTAATTTTTAGAGCTATTGTCGAGTGATTCTCAGCATTCCTTAGAATATCTGACACGTAAGACAAGAGTTCTCCACCAAGTTATATTAAATTGAAATAACAGAAACATGTGTGCGTGCACGTATGTCTCAAACATTATGTGGGTACACAGCATATAGATATTAAATTCATGGCCAGTCTCAGTCGGAAATACTGAGAATGAAAAACATTTCCCTCTTACCAAATCCTTGTTAAGTATCTGGGCAAGTTCTTGGGGCGGGTGAGGAGGTGGGGGGGGGGACTTTGCTTCCATTTTCAGTGTATGAACATTTTCTAGAACTCTGTCAAACAAGCTGAGTCATGGAGGTAGACAGAAATTAATTCCCTTTGAGCTGCATCTCCAGAAAAAGGTATTTATTCTCCTGAGCCCACTTATATCTCTCTCCTGCACCTGTGCTACCGTTCAGTTGTCAATCTCTCTCTTTACTCCCCTCCCTCCATGGAAATATTGTTAGCAGTTATTGCTCATCCAAATCACCTTCTCACCATGACCTTCTGTAAATTTGCCAGGGAGAGGGAAATGATTCCTTGTTTACATTTTTGCAATTATTTTTCATTTTTTGTGTCGTATATTTTGTCTCAATAGAGTCACTTTTCCCCACTTGGTTTTCAATGGTCCTCACTGACCATTGAATTCCCAAAGCCCTTTGTTATAATCATGTTGCAGAATAAACAGCATCAGTGGACTAACTTGGACCCACAGCTGGAAGAAGTTGTTGCAGGTTCCCCAAATACCTGGGTTACTGCCCAAAAGGTATATATTTGAAGAATCTGACTCATGAGCTCTGTGATCTGTATAAGCAGAAACATTTTCTAAGAGAAATTACCATGCCACAGTTTTATTTTTCCCTGAGACACAAAGCATGAGGAATAATGTAATTTAATACAATAGAATGCAAAGAATAGACCATTACTCACAAGAAACAGCACACTGCTTAGCAGCCGACAAGAACTACTAGGAAACTTCCTGTAGCAGCAATCTACATGAGCAATAACTAAAGAATATTGCTCTCTCTTTCTCTTACCAGATGGCCAATATAGATTATTTCAGTTACACAGGAGAATCAGAATCATAGAAAATCATTTAATAGAACCCCTCACCAGTGTTTCTCAGACTTCAGTCTCCATAAGCCTCACTGAAAGAGCTGAAAAATTCACACCCCTATTCTCCAGTCCCAGAGATGCTGGGCAGTTGGAAATTCAGGGAGAGAACATGAAAATCTATGTTTTATGTACAACACCAGGAGTTCTGTGGCAATTTGGGCTATAGGTAACACTTTAAGCAAAAAAACTCTATATTGCAGATGAAAAAATTAAAATTCAGAAATATAAATCAGTGTGCCTTAAGATCAAAGACTCACCTTTATCAGTAGAACCAGGATAAGGACTAACAACAACAGCAAGAATGACAATAACAACAATACTAATAATATGTGTTAAATGTTTTATGGAAGATTAGAGACAAATCTCTTTCCTTCCATGCAAAAGACAGTCCCACCATTTACTTCTTATTTTTTCACACAACTTTCCTCATCATACAGGCATTTTAAAAATATTTATTGAGCATATACTATGGCTAAGACACCAAGATAGATGTTTCAAGATAGAAACCTGGTCTCTTCCCTCATGGAGAGTACAGTATAGCAGATAAGTATTTATAGAAATAAGGAAGAATGTAGAATAAAAATCATGAAGGAAATTACTTAGTTAAAGAAAGAGGTTCTTATGGATCTATTCTTATGGATCTATTTAGGGAGCTGATATAACAAAAATGAGGAGAGGCATTTCAAATAATTACACATCCATTTATTCTTTTAATTCACAAATAGTTACTGAGTATTTATTAAGTGTCAAGCACCATACTAGGCGTTGGAGATACAGCAGAAAATATGGAAGACAAGGTCTCTGATTTCTTGAAGGGTAATTTCTAGTGGGTTGAGAAACAGATCATTGACAAATAATTGTTTGACACATAACTAAGCAACATAATTACATACTAAGAAAAGTGCTCCAAAGGAAATGAATAGGGCAATGCAACACAATAGGAGGAAGAAGGGGTAGAGGGTAGTTTCAATATGATGGCCAGAGAAAGCCACTTTAGGGAAATGATATTTTGTCTGATATCCAAAAACCACACAGGAGCCAACTATGCAAATTGCTGGTAAAAGAGCATCCCAGGGAAAGAGAATAGCAAATGCAAAGACACGGAGATGGCTATGAGCTTGTCATAGTAAAGGAAGACCAAATTGATATTTGACTGGAGTGTAGAGAGTGTAAAAGAAAATGGGATGACGTGAAGTCCAAGATGCAGTCAGGAGCCAGAGCCTTTGGGATCTTATAGGCCATCGTAAGGAATCTGAATTTCAAGTACAGTGGTCAGCCATTAAAAGCAGAGATTAGATTCTTCAATGTACATGTGTCCACTCCCTGGATAAGGTGTGAAGATGAATTTAAGAGGAGGATAAACAAAGAAGGTAAACAAGTTAAGAAACTGCTACTTGTTCAAGGATGTTTCATGCTTCAAGAGTAAGAAAGACCATTTACCAGAAACAAGCACGAGAGATAAGGGTGCACATCAAAGACATTGATTGTCATTTTAAATAAGTTTGACTGTGATCCACATAATGAAGCCCAGACTGCCCAGCCTGACATCCAAGTCCATCCACCCTATGGCTCTGCCCATATTGTCAGATTTACCTCACCACCTGGGTACCAACCAGATTGGACTGCCTGCTCTTCTGCAATCATCCTTTCCATGTCCAGTGCCATGCTTTTCCTTCCATCTCAGTTTCTTCTTGCCAAAGCTCTCTTTATTAAAAGTTGAGGACTTACAAATGTTTCTTCCTTCATAAAACATTTTCTCTCAATCAGATATCACCTCTTTCTCCTTGGAAAACACATTGTAATTCACATAGTTATGCCCAGCATTATTGCTATTTATTTTTATATCTTAAGGAAGAAACGAAGTCTTACTCACTGTTTATTACCCATGATGCTTTGCACAGGGCTTCAGAATGGTGCCCGGGGAGTTCTATAATCTGAACTTGATTGACTTCAGAGCCTCATTTTTCACTCTCACCCACTACCTGAACCCGTGCTATTCTCCCTGCAGTTCTATGGAAAAGACAACACTATGTTATGGCCTGGGTCTTCTTTCTTACTTTACCATATGCACGGCATGCTCTTCAGCTTCTTGTCTGCCCAGCATCTTCGTCTCTCAAGACTTAGCCAAGGGACCATCTCTTTATGATTTCCATGGCACCCTCACCTTCTCTTCAAGTAGAACTGACAGCTCCTGGTCAAATGTTCTTTTCCATACTGTATAAACTTAAAATATAACAGTCTATACATATTATTTAATATATAATGTATAACATCTTACAGGGCATTGCTAATATATGAAAATATGTAAATGCAAAAGCTAAACTGACCGTAACAAAAAAACTGAAGACGGAGACTACAATAGACAAGAAATTTCAATTTTTCAGAAGGTGGAAATCCTAGAGCAGAGAAAGCTGAGTCCCCAAATGGCTGGATCCCCATCTAAGGATTCCACAGCGAAGCCCACCAGTTGAAAATTCCTGCATATTCACAACAAACATTATTCCATTTTTGTTTGTATACTTCACTCTTAAATATACACATCTGTACAGACTAAATATTAGTGAAAAGCCTCTAACAAAGACAAAGGAAATTCAGAAGCTATAGCAAATAGGAGGAGGAAATTTCTCCAAAACGATCATTAATTTCTCCAGAGAAAAAAGAAAAATGCTACAAAAAGTAACAATCACAAAATTTCAAAAAGAGCTCTCAGAAATTCAAGACACATGAGAGCATGAATAAGCATGCATGTGTACAGAATGCATTGAAAGATACAATTGAGAAGATAACAAAGATCTCTCTCAGAGAGTAGAACAAAATGACAAAGATAAAAAATGATATTTTTTAAAAAGAAAAGAAAATTAGATAATAACTCTAATTGGGATCAACTGGGAAGCTCAAACACCAGAAAAAGGATGTAGGAAAAATGAAGGGTTGAATAATATTTAAGAAATAATACATAAAAATTCTCAGAACCTACATTTCTAGAAAGAAGTACAATCGAAGTCTCAGCTTAACAGTTGAAAAACCCTCACTAAGGCACATGGTTGTCAAATTCCAGAACCCTGGGTTTAAAGAGAAGATCTGAAGATGTCCCAGAGAAGAAACATACAGAGATCATTTACAAATAATCAGAAATAAGAATACTATCAGGTTTCACACCAGGAACACTAGAAGCTAAAGAACAATTGAACCATGTATTTAAACGTCTAGGGAAAATGAAGCCTGGAAAATTCCATGCTCAATGAAGCCATTCTTGATGCTTAAAGACAGAATAAAAATATATTCAGGTACACCAAGCCAAAAAGCAATAGAATATGTGCTCCTCCACAACAAGGGGTATTGTATATCAGGAAATAAGGGATCTAACCCCAGAGAGGGAAAATAAAGGGCGGGGGGGGGGGCAAGAGAAGTGAAAGATATTTCTGGAGTGATAGTAGAGGGAAATCCTAGGATGAAAACTGTCACAGGCCTAGAAATCAAATATTTCACATTGGACAGCAAAATAGTTTCCTTTCAAATGGGAAGAAAATAGAACTGATCAAGATTACCTAGTGTGTTTGAACACAGTGAAAACAACTTTCCAACCCTGTCAGATAATAAGGGGTAGCAGTGATAAATGTGTGGGGGAAAAATGCAATCATTAACTCTAGGAAGCAGGAAAGAAAGAAAATGTGATCATAATATATTAGGTGACTCAGTTGGAAATAGTATTCTGATAGCCATGATGATGTAAACTCTGAATATTGATTTAACCAAAAATTCTGATATAATTGCTTCGAGTGAACGAGGGGAAGGAAAGTGCATTGGAAGTGGTTGTAAAATGAAGGTTAAATATTAGCTCTCTCTACATCAAGAGATAATCGAGAATAAAAATTAAAAACCAAAAACTATCAGTATAAGCATATCAACTCATAGAGATAATTTTAAAATTAGCTGGAAGAAAAATGAAAGGTGGCCTCTGGGTCGCAGAGTAGTGAAGAGAGGTAGGTATGACAAAAGGAGTAACAAGCATGTTTGATTACTCTTGCCAAAAACATTTAAATGGACTCGATATATAAGCTATTAAGAGCATTCTTCTGCCCTGTATAAATAAGAGGGCAACACCCTATGGAACAATGTGTTTCATTATCTAGAGAATAGTACACTTAGCAAAATGATTTACTTGTTGTAGTAACTGACCCAGAAAAATAATGATTATAAATGTGTTTGGGTAGTTTTTTATATAATTTAGAGACAGAAAGTCCTTTTTGGGTACAAGAATTTTTTTCTCATTCATTCAAAAACTCAAAAAAAAAAAAAATCATGTTATTTATCTAGACCATAAACTACGATTAGCCAAAATATGTTTGTTTATTCAGTCCTTCTTTTTCTGAATGGCCATTAAGTAGCATGCACATCACATTGACTGTCAGAACAATGGGACACCTTAAGCAAAGTACTGATATGATCAGATTTGACCCTGGGCTATTCTATGGACTGAATGGGACTATAGTTAATAATTCTGTATTGAACACTAGAAATTTGCTGAGAGTAGATTTCAGGTGCTCTCATCTCTCTTTCTCTTTCTCTCTCACGTAACGATGGGAGGAGATATTAATTAGTTTGACTGTAGTAATCATTTCACTGTGTATATCAAATCATCATGTTGTATACCTTAAATATATGCAATTTTTATTAGAAAGAAAGAAAGGATGAAGACTGGAAGTCATCACCATAGTTCAATTAGGAGCTGAAGGTAGATAAAACTAGGGTGAAAACAGTGGAGATGAAAAGTGTATTTATTTGAGATTATATTTTTGGGGGTGTTATCACTACTTTTTAGTGGTTAATTGGATTTCAAGGTTAACAGGGGGAGGTACTGAAGCATTTCCAATTTGGGGCAACTAAGCCACCATGTTCATGGTGGTGACATTTATTGGGATGGGCCAACAGTTGTATTATTATCCCAGCATAACATTTTTATCCTTCTTCCTCAGTGCAACTGGGTTTTCAATCAACTTAAACCTATAAATGAAGCACTTAGAAACTTCAAGGAACAACAAGCCTCACTGCCTGACATTTTGGTTTTGAGTCCAATGAAAGGACATAGGAAAGGCTACCTATTCAGTTAGACTTTGAAAAACTAAAATTAATTTTGGGCCAGGATTTTTTTGTACTGAAAACTAAACTTTTTTGTTCTTTTCATTTTAATTGCTTCCTTAGAACTTTAGTAAGGTATTCTATGCCTTTCTAATTCTAATTGTGTCCCTACTGGACTGGCTAAGTGTCTGACCATTTCATTACTCCAGAAAACACACCCACAGCTCAGGTGGCACAACCAGAGCAAACCCAGAGCTCACCCCTCTGAGTGGTGTAGAAAATGCATAGATTTTCTTTGGAGACTTATTAAGAAATAGTATGTCCTATGGTCAGGAGGATGTGGAATATATAATCGGTGTGCCTGGAAGAATGGATAGGGTTGGAATATTCAGTCAAATGGGAACACAGGAACCAACCACAAGACTCTATAAGATTGAGGGTGCAGATGTATCTGCTTCATCACTTTGGTAATTGCTTAACTGGCTGGAGAATCATTGAATATTCTAATCATCTTCAAATCCACTAATTCTTGTGAAGCAAACAGTTCAAGGTGAAACTTAAACTTGAATCCAACTTCCAATGATGGACTCCATTGTGAAGAGAGAGGTGATCAAAATGGTGGTGAAGGTACAAGAGGGGTTGGACAAGAGCCACATGGGATGAGGAGCAAGCACTCTTTTGATTTAAATCAACTGGCATTGGAGAGTCTGTCCAGGAAACAGCTGGAGAATACATCAGATGAGTAACTGAATATGTTATTCTTGGGCTTAAAAAAAAAAAAATCATGTGTGTTTTGAAACTGTTAGCAAAAGCATCTTTTACCTCTCTTATCAGTAAAATAAAGAAAACCATCAGCTTCCAAAGAGATAAATTAATGTGTCCGTGCCAAGCCAAAAACCCAGATTCAGGATGAATATGGCCTCATCCTGTCCACTACAAGCATTAAATAGACATTTACCCTATGAGACCTTTTTGCTTTCTCCATTGTATTTGCCTGGACAAAGATGGAGATTATTAGCATTTCTCTTTTCAACTTTATGTAACTAAGACATTTTTCTCTCAGCTTCTCTCTCTCTCTCTGTGTGTGTGTGTCCCAATGGGTTTGTACGACTAATTACCTTCAAGGAACTTCCAAAGGGGTCAAGAGAAAATGAAACAGAAAAATATTTTCCTTATATGGAAAGGTTTCTGAGGTTGAATAAATGAGAACATTTTAATAGAGAGAAATAGAGGAATGTTCCAATCATGGGGAGAAATCTCATGTGGGTCTCTTCATAATATTTATATTTATATTCAGCATAGTTTAATAAGATAAGAAAGCAGAACATAAACACCACTGAATTCTCAAACTTCTCACACATTTTCTTATCATTTTCTGAATTTCTTTAAATATGAGAATATGCCATCTTCTGTCACAGTTGCAATAAGTAGCAAGTATAATCTCTCTGGGTTAAACACATACACACATTTTTATCTAGATAGTATCCATGAAAATACTCTAAGTATCTTGTTAAAGTAATTTAAATTTTAGTATAGTCTTCAAATTAGACATAAAACAATAGGCTAAGTATACTTTAGGTATATAACCATTTTCTTAGCATTGTTCATGCTTCATCTATGTTACGTATATCCTCAGAAGTCCTCAGGCATGTCTTATAGAAAGCTCATTTTTATTTCAATTCCAAAGGAATTACAGACAATGTCCTTTCAGACTTTCACAAATATGGCATTTGGTTGTGCAAAGTATACCCCCACCCACAAAAAAGGAATATGTCTGAACTCTGAGTTGTCTATGAAATGGGTCTTACAAATTAGGAAGTTTACTTCAATGTAATTTTCTTTCTTAAAGTCTCTCACTCCTTTGGATCACAGGTCAATGTTCATTAGAGACTTATTCACCCTGTTCCCACCCCACACCCCCACCCCTAACTCCCCCTCCAGGGATAAGGGAACACGTTCTCATTTCAGCAATGCTCCAGGACCTGTTTGACCAGCACTGGGTATGTAGGTCTTCCGGGGATACTTGGGTATCAATATCTGGAAAGCAGTAATTTCTCAGAGCCAGTCATTCTTCCAACACACTTAAGACATGTACTAATATCTTTTCTGAGCCACTTTGTTGGCACTCATGAGCTCTTAACTTTCCCAGAAATTGGGACTGACATCAAACAAATTGTACAGTACAGGATAATTGTCATTCATTCTCTCTCCACTTTTTTCATCGTCCATATCTCTGTTCCGGGGCTTACTCCAGAAAACACCAGCACCCTTAGCCTAACGTGGGCAGCTCAGAATCTTGCCTCAGATCCTGCCTGCCTCCTTGAATCATATAATCTGCATTCCTCAGGAAATAGATCCAAATCGGGACCCACAGACCAATCTGATCAATTAATATGTCATGATATTAATAACTGACAGTGGACTAACAGATCATATTACTACCAAGATATTTCCCAGAATCCCAAATAAATCTATTCTTTGGCTACCATTTTGTTCATCATAATGGAGGCCAACTAGAGCATGAATGTAAAAGAACAGCCCACATGATACCATTCCTGCTATCCTGTGGCGTGGCAGACAATTATAACTGATGGACTACATTTTCCTAAGGAGTAGGCAAAGCCTCAAAATCCGTTGCAGCACACTACTCCAGATAACCAATACTAATTTGTAATAATTATCTGTTGCTGTGTTCAAATTATGTTAAAGTTTAGTAACCTAAGTCAACAAATATTTATTATCTCATCATTTCTGGGGGATCAGGAATGTAGGCATGGCTTAGCTGGGTGCCTCTCGTTCCAAATCAGAGTTCAATTGGGTTAGGATCTGCTTCCAAGCTGACTCATATAACTGTTAGCAGATCATCTTATGTCTTTGTTGGCTGATGGTCAGAGACATGAGGTCCTTATCACATGGTCCTCTCCATAGAAGGGCTCACAACATGGTTCTTGACTTCCTTAGAGCTAGTAAATGAGAAGGAGAGAGAAAGGAATAGTGAGAAAGAGAAAACCACAGCCTCATTGTAACCTAATCTCAGAATTGACATTCTATCTTTATTTCTGTATTTTATTTGTTAGAAGTAAGTCACTAGGTCCAATCCTCATTCAAAGGGACAGGATTATACTAGGACATAAAAACCAGGAGGCGTGGATCATTGGGGGCTATCTTATCAATGGCCTATGACACTGTCTATTAATCTATCAGATTAGACCTGCAATGTGGACCTCACTCTACAAGTTACTATTAAATAATTTCAACTGACGGTATGAAAAACTTGAATTTAGTAAATGATCAAAAATCTAAAATAATAGTCTTTCTTGAAGCTATTATTTTAAGTAAACGCATTTCTTCTCTTAAAAATTAATTGGGGCCGGCCCGGTGGCTCAGGCGGTTGGAGCTCCAGCCTCCTAACTCCGAAGGCTACTGGTTCGATTCCCACGTGGGCCAGTGGGCTCTCAACCACAAGGTTGCCGGTTCAATTTCTCAAATCCCCCAAGGGATGGTGGGCTGTGTCTCCTGCAACTAAGAACGGCAACTGGACCTGGAGCTGAGCTGCGCCCTCCACAACTAAGATTGAAAGGACAACAACTTGACTTGGAAAAAGTCCTGGAAGTACACACTGTTCCCCAATAAAGTCCTGTTCCCCTTCCCCAGTAAAAAAAAAAAAAAGAAAAAAAAATTAACTACCTAATTCTGAAAAATAGTGATTTCCTTCAGAGTTCAAATGAAGCAATACCAGGTCTGTGATGAGATAACCTCTTGTAATAATATTTATACTTTTTAATTCAAAAATGTAATAAATAGCCATTTATAAAGTTTGTAAAACATAGGAGAGTATAAGAAAAATAAATTTACCTATGATTCTACCATTCATAAATAACCGTTTTTAACAGTTTGGCCTTTTTCTTTTTTTTTTTTTCAAAATTAGTATATACATGCATACATATTCTACTTTTTTTTTTTAATTTCACATTTGGTTGTGAACATTTTGCATTTACCCAAGGGAAAATAAAACTTGACATGTTACTCTGGGAAGTGCATGTTAAGATGGTTTACTCACTTGCAGGCATTTGGACATACACTTGAAGGGAATGGTTGTAAAAACCACCTGGGTCATAGCATAGTGTGGGCCTGGTGACTTTATTATTCCTTGTAAAATGTCTGCAACTGTCACAATAATGGTTTAGCAATAAATGAAACCCCAAGAAAGGAAGGGATAGTATATTTTCTTTGCTTAACTGGATTGAATGATTATGACAGCAGTTGTGAGCCTTTTTTTAAGGAGGAAGATACAACAAATCAACAATTTTTCTTTTAAGTTCAACCTCCCATTACTTTTGTTAAGTATATTCTTTTTCTGTTTGTTTCTGTTTACTGTGTTTCACTACGATCATTATTCCCACGATTAATTCTGACCTGAGAAAATCTTCCTGCTCCCTTCACAATATTTTAGATTTGGGTTTATAAGCAAAGTCTAAGAAAGCCATTTGTCCCTGTAAGATACTTTTAAAGAGTATTTTAATAACAATGTTAAAGTGAAAATGTGTATCTCATTAGGTCGTTGGGAGGCTGGAGGGAGGTATTGTGAGTAAAGAGCTGACATAGCAAGCACTCAATAATGGTAACAATTTGGAAGGGAGAGCCTGGGCCAATCAGCTTCTCTGTGGTGGACTTGCCTTAGCAATTAATGTGTGTAATGATGGGGAAGAGATGACTCTGCAAAAGCTTTAACTCCCAGGGAACTTTGTAAAGAGGAGTGAAAAGAAGATACACACTTTAGGCCAATGTGAATGAAAACAGGTAAAGAATCTTTTTTCAAATTCTCATGTTTGGTCCACATTTACTCCTTTAATGGTTCACAGAACATTTTTAAAGATTTCAGAAATTGAATAAACCTTGTTGTAATCATCTGAACTCTGATCTAGGAAATTTCTTTAGACTCTCCTTTGTTCTCCTTGTACATTGCCTCCATTTTGGTTCCCTTTCTGACTCAACCTTACTCAAATCTGTTCTTGTGGCCAAGATGGCTAACTGTTAATCAGACATGCACGCCCTCCTTCTGCACATAGAGCTGTTGCTAAGAAAAGACTGGCCAATGACTATATTTCTCAGGCTCTCTGCCTGTAGTAAGAAATCTATAACTGGTTCTTTCCAGTGGAATGTGAGGGGGAGTGGTGCATGTCACTCCTAAGGTAGAATAGGTCTCTTTCCCCATGCATTTGCAGAAAGAAAAAAAAAAAAGTTGCAGGAGGAGGGGATAAAACAGAGGACAGAACTGACCTGGGTCCTCAAAGTGATTACATAGAAGGCCACCTGCCAATCATAGATATTGGGCTTTTATATGAAGAGAAATAAACTTTGCATTGTGTTAAGCCACTGCAATTTGGGAGCTTGTTTGTTATAGCAGCTATCATTATCCTAAGTAATAGTTACTGAGCTCCAGACTGACTACCTTGATACTAACCAGGAAAATCCATAGAACTGTCTTCCAACCAAGTACCATTCAGCTGCACATTTACAATCTGTGAGTGTTTGGAACTGTACCCAACTACCTACCTAAGGTACTTACCTACCTAAGAAACCCACCTACTCTAGATCTCACAGACCCAGGAAGAGAGAGGAGATAATGTGTTTGCATATAGCCAGCTCCAGTCTCTGTGTCTTCTTGAAATATCAAATGTCTTGTCCCCCAAGTTCAATCAAAGAAACACCATTATATAGTAATAACTCTCTAATGGATTTTAAAAAGTGAGGCACAATTTAACGGATACAAGGTACAGCAAAGGTGGATCCATAGACAGAGTCAATTTCTCTTTATGCATGCAATTTGATTGGTTCTCTATAGAGTGACTATCCGGCAGCTCACCCTCAGGGCTGCTGAGACGTAGTCTATTTGAAGAACATATTCTAAGACCCAGGTCACCAAAGCATAGCTAAATTGTTTAGTTGCTGGTTTAGTATCATATACAGTAGTATATGATAGGGTAGGGGCCACTGAAACTGGCCCCAGCCATTCTTCTAGTCACATAAGACCTCTGGGGGGCCACATACAACTAAATGGGATTTTTCTACCAAAAACAACCTAAAAAGGAGTGTGTACCAAAAATGAGACAAAAGACATTTAATTCAGGACACATAGAAGACATAAAGGTAACTTAGGTAAATAATGTTAGGAAAGTTGTCATGTCTATCTTTTAATTTTATTTATTACTTTATATTGTCAAAAAATAAAGTCCATTAAGCTTTTGGTTGCATATCAGTTTGGAGAAATAATAAAGCATCTTTTTACTGTCATTTCTTACAGTAAATGTAACTCAAAGAGCATAAAGTCATACCGGTATTTATCTAACCTGAATGGGCACTAGTTCCTAGTGTACCTCTTAAACAATTTTACTACTTCAATTCTAAGACCCAGGTCACCAAAGCATAGCTAAATTATTTAGTTGCTGATGAATCATTGTGGAAGCACAAATCCTGCATTAGAACAGTGACAGAGAAAGATTGCTACATGAATTGAACCAGTACCAGTAGAAATTGTTTTGATTTCTCTCTTTCTCTCTACAGGCCTTCCTCCTTCTCTCTCTCCCTCCATCTCTTTCTTTCTTTTTCTTCCCTTTCAGGAATGTCTCACAATGAATGGAATTTTTACAGAGGATAAAAGTGGTAACTCTGATGCAAATAATAAAGTCATAAAGCTCATGTGATTCTTAAGTAAGCCACAAATAGTAAGCTCAAATTATATCTAATTACAAATTACCCAATCAAATAGGCCATAAGGACTGAGTGTGCCCCAAATGAAAATAGAAAATAACTTAATTATTCTGGTACATCTACAGTAAAAAACACATTCACCTAAATTATTGAAGCAATAAGCCACATATTTGGTCCCTTTCAAGACTGTATATGTGCAGCTGAACGGTTTTAATTCTCCAGCTCAATTTACACAGCTGAAATATAGCCCTAAATGCCACTTGCACAGAATGTGACTTGTACCATGGTAGTGGTTGACCTGGATTTCATAACCAGACCCACCTATTGGCTGAACTAAAAACTCTGAGCTTTGTAAACATTAATAAAAAGGGCTTTAATGATAGTCAGTCTGTTTATTACCTCAAGCTAGATAAATCCATTCTTTTCACAAACTATTTCACATAATATTTACTATCTCCAAATAGTGATGAATTTATGTATTATAAAATGTTAGTAAGTTAATTAAACAGGCCTGGTAGATAGAAGGGGGAGGAAGTAAAAAAGATAATGAAAATGTGAACATCTCTGTGCCAGATAGTGGAGAGGAGTTTCCCACAGAGGACTGCATTTAATCCTTACAGTGCCACCATGAGATAGGAACTGTCATTGTAGTTTTACCGGTGAAGGAACTAAGGCTTCAGGAGGCTAAAGAATTTGCCCCACTCATTAGCACAACTAACGAATGTCCAAATGTCTGTGCTGGAATTCTAATAATGTCTATTTGATTCTAAAGCCCTTGTCCATACCATTACGTCCTTCTGCCTCTTGCTTTCTCTGTGTCACTCACTCTCCTTGTTGGTTAAGTTGGACACTTAAAATTGGTAGCATACAGTGACCACAGGATGGCCACGGGTTTGAAAATTAATCTGGGGAACGTAATTTGGTGGTTACCAGAGGGTAAGGGGGTTGGGGGGTGGGGGATGAGGGTGAGGGGGATCAACTGTATGGTGATGGAAGGGGAGCTGACTCTGGGTGGTGAACACAGTGTGATTTATGGATGATGTGATACAGAATTGCACACCTGAAATCTATGTAATTTTACTAACAATTGTCACCCCAATAAATTTAAAAAATAAAATTAAAAAAAAAAATTGGTAGCATAGGGTCAAGGGAAATAAATTTGACCGCATTCCTACAAAGCATAGTGAAATCTAGCCACAAATCCTGGTGCAAATCATTCCAATTCATAACAGATTAACAACAACAACAAAATCATACATGAACTCATCATCATGATGTCAAATGTTCCTTTTAGACCATCTTTCAAACTGACTATATCCCAGGAAATAGAGACTACAACAATATTTGGAAACAAATTCTCCAAATATTGAATTGGTGACCATAAGTCGAAGAAATAAGACATAACAAAAAATAACTTTAAGATGTTTTTGGTGCTTTCTGAAGGCTTCTATATTGCTTAGATGTAGGGTGACTGCTTCTATCAGTGAAGAGTCTAATAGAAAATCACCTAACCAAGGACTTGCCAAAACAAGAAGGAAAAAAATAACAGAATTGAATTCATCCAAAACTATATCTTTCAATTCTAAGTAGTCGGTAAGCTGGATAGCCATCAAGGTAGTTTAGGCCAGAGGTTGGCAAACTTTTTCTGTAAAGGGCCAGATAGCAAATATTTTCAGCTCTGCAAGCCATATGGTCTCTATTACAACTACCCAGCTCTGTTATTGTAGCATGAGAAAAGACATAGGCAATACATAAACAAATGAGGCTGGCTATATTTCAATAAAACTTTATTTACAAAATATCAGTGGTAGGTCAGATTTGGCCCACAGAGGTTGTACTTTGACAAGCTCTGGCTGAGGGTATACTTTTTGCCTAGGCTGGGAGTGAAAGAGGTTTCCGTAAATTAATGTCAGTCACAAAATAATAGGTTTTCGATGAAGAGAGAAAACAGAAGGTAGAAGGTAGACCATCGCATTGCAGTGATGCTAAAGCCAATTGAAAAGTCAATCTCTTCAGAGAAGCTGGAGGGAAATACATAAATCTTGTCTGGACTAGAGGAAAAAAAGGGGGTGACCCCATTAATTTCAGGAATTCTTCTTCCTCATTAGCAAATGAAAGGCTGAAGTAGAGCAAAAGGTTTCAGAATGCTTTCTTCAAATGATGTTTTCTGGATTCTCACTATGTAAAACAAATTAATCCACTGACACTGTGTAAAGCTGGAATGAGGGAGTAGTCTCACTTCACAAAACTGATCCTGAGTCAATGAAACTGCCCACATCTATTCCCAAGAAATCAAAACTTCAAGTATAAGTCAAAAGTCTCTATGGTAGACAAATACAAAGGCTCTAATTCTGACATTCTATGATTGTGTGATTCAATTTATCTTTGTTCTTGCTCCTAAGATATATCTAACATGATAGTACCAATATTCCCATTTTAAGATGTCATTTTCTATTGGGGGCATCTTCAAAATAAATATATGTCATCTGCTAGATTTCTGAAAGAATAACAGTTGGATTGATTTAAAATGGTGTTGTTGTTTCTTTCTGTACAATAAACTGGTTGCTCATGTTTGTTCAATTGCTTAACAATTTACCTTCAAATTTTATTTAACACAATCCAATAGGCCTGGTCTTCATGCCCATGTGAACTAAATTTCAGGTTTGACTCAGTTTGGATCTTATCTTCATCTGCTCAGACTTCCAGAACAAAATAGCACAGACTGGGCGGCTAAAACAAGAGAAATTTATTCTGTCCCTGTTTTGGAAGTTGAAGCCAAAGATCAAGGTACCTACATGGTCAATTTCAGATGACGATTCTCTTTCTGGCTTGTAGATGGCTGCCTTCTTGCTATGTCCTTGCCTGGTAGTGGTGGTTGGGGATGGGGGGGGGGTGAGAGAGAGGGAGTGAGGCAGAAAGAGGAGGGGAAGCAGAGATCGGGGGGTCAACCTCTCTGGTGACTCTTTTCATAAAGGCACTAATCTTATCATGAAGGCCCCACCCTCATGACTTCATCTAATTAGACCCAATCACCTCCCAAAAGCCTCATCTCCTAATCCCATTGGAGTTCAGGGCTTCAATATATGACTCTGGGGGGCACAATTTAGTCCACGGCATATATCACAGGTTATAAAGAGAAGGACCTCAGAAAAAACAAAACAGAGATAATTTCTAAAACTTGGTGTTGGAGAGAGTAATGTTTGCCCTCCTTCCAAGATGTCTTTAAAACCCAGCAAACAAAAACTATCTTCTGCTTATCTCTATCGAGTTTACCTCATTTTAAAAATAAGGAAGGACTCTGGGTGGTGAACACATAATGGGAGATATAGATGATGTATTACAGAATTGTACACCTGAAACCTATGCAACCTTATAAACAATTGTCACCCCAATAAACTTTAATTTAAAAAAAATAAGGAAGATGGAAAAATCAATTTAACTTCTTTATCAAACTTCATCCTTATAGTCAGACTTTTTATAACGAACTCTTTTTAGGCAACATTGGTTGGAGGCCTAAAATAAAAATTAGATGGAAATGTTGCTGCTGTACTTGGAATTGATGCATTAATAGGAAGTATTATCTTTAATTTTTTTCTTTTGATTGATTAAATATAGGAAGAACTGATGACGCATTCCCCCCCCCCCCCAAACACTACAGATTTGAGTTTTGGCTCTAATGGTCTGCTTCAAGCACAGTATCTTGATTAAGAAGGTGTTCACAGAAGTTGCCCTTCTACAGTCACTGAAAATTGAGTTACTTCTGTAAGATTGGCAAACAGACTGACTTCAGGTTTTATATAAGGGAAACACTGCCTGAGTAGTAATTGAGTTTAGGTTTTCATCAGAGGTGGAAATTGTCCTGCTGATAAGTTTTCATCCTGGTGAATGCTTTGCTGCAGCTTGTAGCTTAAAGCTGGGTACTAAAAAGGCATTTGGTGTGGGTGTTCCACTTGTTTTATTTCCAGGAAGCATCTTTCGATCTGAGATTTAGGACCACTCAGGAAGATAATACACAAAAATATTGAAGGGGGTTGTTACAGCAATTATCCTTTGGGAGTAGAATAAGTTTTCTCCTCCAAGAATAGCTCTGGCTCTTTTTCAGGAAGAAATGTCAGACCATTTTTAACCACATTGTGTCATAGAGAGCTGTGGTCCTTTATACGGCAGTTCCTTTTATTTTTCACTCCTTTAACTCCAACAATAAAAAAAAGTTTGCTGTTTTTCCTCTTTTAAAACCTTACAATACATAATGCATAGTCACTGCAATTATTCCGAGAGGCAGCATGGTCTTGCATTTCTCCCATTTTATCACCCACTGGAGGACACCATGTTTTCTATTAGTGGTGGTGAACTTGATGCCATTATGTGTAATTTCTTCCAGATGAGCTGTAGCACTTAACTTCCTACTTCAAAATACTGAGTTATGCTGAAAGCAAGGCCAGCTTCTATAGAGTGATTTCCCAGAGCAGAGAATTCAAGTCTAATTAAACACATTGGTTCCCCATCAAGGTCTTCTTTGTGACCAAATTGTTCCTTAAGAGGTAGGCAGCTACCAAAGAAGGCCTGGAAATAATTTTTAGGTTTTGGGTGGACATTAATAAAGACAGTAGCTTTCTGAAGCATAATAATAGTTATGAGTGAACTAAAAATAATTTATAGAATAATGATTTGTTTAAAGCTGTAATTCAGGGCTTTTTGTCTCGCTCTGCTTCGTTGCACTTTCATAATCCTTTTTGGGTTTTTCCTCCTATCTTGAACACACAAGTATGAATTTAAAAGAGACACTTTGGAATTCAGTAGCACAATTTACCAAGCACCTACTGTACCAATGTCCTACAAAAGTTATATAGTTTATTTCTAATCCTCACAACCCTAAGAAAAAAGTATTACAGATATGCAGTCCCTTATGCAAAATCCTTATAGCCATAGGTCTTCCAGAATTCAGAATTGTTTGGGTTTTGAGATAATAAGGTGCATATGTCACATGTTCTCTAACCAAGTGAAGTCTGGTACAGCATTTTAGAGGCAAATGAAATAATATGTGCAGTGAAACATACAGGTCATCATGTTAAGTGGGATTAAAAAAATCACACACACTAAAATTGGTCCATCAAAAATCATCTATAAACTTGCTATCCATTTGCACATTATATTTTTTTTCCCAGAAATTTTGAATTTTATACTAGTGGGTTAGTTATTGTAGATATTTAGGCCAGTTATTTAAAGATAGGTTAAATAATTTGCTCAAAGTTCTACAGCTGGAATATAGCTAGGATGGGATTCAAACCCAGGACCGTGCCTCTAAAGTCTATGTTCTAATAAATGAAGAGAATAAGACAAATTAAAAATGATCTTGAGATAGTATCTTGGGGAAGGGAAATCAGAACAAAATAAGGCCAGGCAGGAAGAGGAACATGATAGGATTTTTTAAAAAGGACACTTAAGTTGAGTAAAGAAAGCGATAGTCATAACATAAGCTGCCCAAAGATAGATAGATAGAGAGAATAAAAATCAGCCATCAGAAACAGATAGGTGAGGGGCTGAGTGGGAAGAGGAAAACAGTGTGCCAAGTGTCCGGGTGCGCATGCAGAAACGATGACACTGAGTAGGTTCGGTACAGACTGCGGAAGGCGGCTGTGGGGATGATATAAACCTGCTCACTGTACTAAAATTACATCCAATTACCATAGCTCCTGGCCATTCATTAAAATATATTTATACAATGCCTACTATGTGCCAAACATTAGGGGTAGAGCTGTGGAAAAGATGGGCATATCTCTGCACTCCTGGTCCCAATACTTATTAGCTCTGTGACGTTAACAAAGTTACTTAACCATCCGAGGCTACGATCAGTTTATCTGTAAAATAAGGATCATTTGCAATCTACCTGATAGATTGTAAATGATGAGAATTAAATGATATAGTACATGTAAAGAACTTAGCGCAGTATCTAGCATAAAGCAAATGATATTAGCCAAATATTGTAGCAATTTTATCCTTTGAAACATTTGTTTTCCTCTAACCAAGGGAAAACTGTCCATTCTGGGAGTATTTGCAAATAGCAAACCAGAGTACAAAGTACCAACTTCTGGTCAAATATAATAGCTGTTCAATCCTCAATCCTGGGGAGTTTGCTCTATTTTCGGCTTCCAACCTACTTGTTGTGCTATCCTGAATGAGTCATTCAATAGCATCTGCTTCCTCCTCTGTGAGTTGACTTCTGCTCTTTAACTCAAGGGTATTGGAGGAAGCTTTGGGGATAAATGAAGGAGAAATTATTGCTCCAGCTAATATGCTGCTCCAAAACATTGCTGTTTAGAGACCTCTCTTGACCTTGTTGTTTGGAAGAGTAGGAAAGATACACCTTGCAAGAAAGAAAGCTCCTCTGGCATGCTTCTACCTGAATGAGTAGAATCTGTGTGTGTGACCAGGGTGAAAGCAGAGGGAATCTGAATCAACTTTGCTTTTCTCAGTCCTGCAGTAATATTCCCATTCAAAAGTACGGTGTTCATTTGAATACAACTGCTGTTTTTCTCCCAAGTTAAAAAACTGAGCATGTCTAAGAGATCTGATCTATTTCAGCTGCTTTTACAGTACAGATCGATAATTCGAAGGACAGTCATTTGTTTCTGGCAACCGTCCGCTGCTCGGAGAGCTTCATATGTTTTGCAGGCAATTACTTTTATTTAAAACTACCTATGGTGCTCTGCCTTCCTGTACAAGAATATGGTGATGTCCTGTGAGAGAAAAGACTCAAGACCTAGGGTATATCCAGTGCCTCGGGAGCACGATTGGGAAAGCAGCTGCTAGGAGATAATTAACTGAAAGTACAGTGCTTCATTATATTTGCTATAAATAAAATGGGGAGAATCCATGTTCATACCTCCAATAGAAAGCTACCATCTTGAATACAAGAAATATGTATGGAGAAGCTTGCATCATATGACTATGATACCCTATTATCTATGGGATACTGTTCCTAAAATTTTAGGGCAGTTCCCAAGGGGCATAAACCATTTTCTTTGGTTTGGGATGGAAAACTAAAATCATGAGACCATAGATTAGTGAATAGATCTAACACCTCCCCTCCAAATATAGGCACTCTTAGTCTGAATTTTCTCGTCCTCCAATCATTCTCCACTCATACTCAACTATATCCCATCTCTGCTATGAATTCTCCTTCAGTCTTTGTACATCTTATTCCCTTTGCCTGGAACTCTTTTCCATGCTCTGTTCTCCCAGTCTCCTGGTTAACTCATACTTGATGCTTCATATTGTCACTGTGTCTGAGAAAGCTTCTCCAGTCTCCTAAGTCTTGGTTCAGTGCCCTTCCTCTGTGCTCAAACCCACTATCCCTCTGATGGGTGAAAGTTTCTCTCCTTATCTGTCTCTTTCACTTGACAACAAACAAATTGAAGGCAGAGGCTTTGTCATATTCACAACTGAATCCTCAGAGCCTAGCACAGTGCTAGTCACGTAGCAGACACTTAGACAATACATGTGGAATGGTGAGTGAGTGAGTGAACGAGGCTCCTTGTCTGACACTAATCAAAGGGTTACTGACATTCTAGTGCATTGTACCATTGCCTATATCAACATCACAACAAAAACTTACTATATGCAGCTTAGAAATAAATGCCTCAGAGGCATTTATCACCATCTGGATTTATAGCTGTAAAGACTGTCAGCACTAGATCACTTTGAGGTGCTATTTCTAGTTCAGAGTATAAGTAAAGTTACGATTATAACCTCAGTGAGAGAAAAAACATGTCTTGGCAACCCATTAGTAGTTTTGTTGATGAGAATGAATAGAGTGAGAAATGGAAATCTCATTAAACTTGAAAGTATATTTAGTTGGAGAACATTGGCATTAGACTGTCGGGAAACCAAGTGGAAGGGAATTATGATGAACAGTAAATACGTTAGTGAAAATGGTCAAGGGGGATCACAATTCAAAGAATTGCCTACTATTTCTACCAAATCACAGTCTAGTTGCCCAGCAACCACTCCATATGGGAATTGCACAGCATGATGACATATTAGAGCCAAATCTCAGAAGTGGATTGACAAGCCAAAACCGTTAAGTCCTGCAACCTGACTTGCATTAGCTCTGTCACCTCATTAAATTGTGAATGAGTCTCATCCTTTGCCTACACAAAAGGTGAGGTCTGTCAAAAGAGCACACATATACCTTGGGTTCCCTGAGATGCCACGGAAGTCTTTAGGATAGCTGAATTCATTGTGTTTACAGATGTGATTACCTGTGCTGTCCCAGACTCTTTGCGTTGTGCTAGTTGTTATACATTATACTGGTGCTAGTTATTATACATTATACTGGTGATAAAAAGTGATATCTCGGCTGACCTTGGCAGAAAGAGAGAGAGGATATGTTTTCTGTGCCATTTTGAATCTCATCTTCCTTCTGATCTCTCACTTTTATCAGCCACTACCCAAAAGAAGAAAAACAGCAAACTGTAAAGCTAATGTTTTTATTAACATTTTCTATTAACCAATAGGAGAAAAGAGCACTGTAATAGAAAATAGACAAAAGGACATCAATGAATCCATATACAAAATGAACAAACAAAAGAATAAAGGAATAAAATCAAGTTAACATCGGTTAAGGATTCTATACAATTCTATATATTATATATGCCAAACATTCTTATATGTACTTGGGTTAATACAATGATTACTCATGTGACTTAATTTTATGAGGGTATTACTATCACCCTCATTTTTTAGATGAGGAAACTAAAGCACAGAAAGTTTAAATACCTTTATAGAAGTCAAACATCTGGTAAGTGTCAGAACCTGCATTCAAAACAGGCTGACTGACTGCAAAGACCATACTCTCAACCACTAAACAACACTGTCTGTCAAGATGAAATGAAAGAGCCAGTATTAAAAAATAACCAAAACCTGTGTTGTGCCGTAATAATTCTCTTTGAGCGCGAATAAGATGACCAGAAAGCTAATAAAGCAATGAATTATGCTCAATTGCTAATGTTATAGGGTGGCTCAATGTTTGCCATTCCCATTTAACATTTTAATTAAGTAAATGTCTTCAATGCCTTAAAACAGAGGAGATAAAATGAAAATTTCAGTTTAAAAGAAAATCCTAAGAGCAACCTAGTCTTTATAGTTTACAAAGTTCTTTCCCAGAGAATACAAGGATAATTTGACCCTGAAACAACCTTTGAGTGGGCAAATCCTAATACTTAAACTTAAGAAAAGGAATAGACTTCAGTGTTAGATGCCTGCGGGCAGCATGAGGGCGGACGTCCCCTTCTCTCCACCCAGCACTGAACTATGCAGATGAGAACTTCTGCTTGGACAAGATCATGTGGTTGGTCAGTGCTGGGGCCAAGGCCCAGACCTATAACCAAGTTCCTCTGCTTTCCATTAAACTATCAGAACAATCATATGGTCATTCTGTGGAGGACACAGCAGGGGCAGGGAATATTGCCTTTTTGCTGAGCTCCTATTCTAGGCAGATGTAGAAAAGCAGCATGAACCATATAGGCTTCTGAGTAGATTAAACCTGCGATTAAATCCATAGAGCCATGTGTTTGCTACGTGATCTTTGCAAGTCACTTCACTTTTCTAAGCCTTAGTCTTTTCATCTGTAAAACAAGAAATAGTAATGGCCACATCTGTAAGGCTGTTACAAAGATTAAATAAGACAAGATAGGTAATATCTGCTTGGTGACACATGACCTTGGGCACAACAGCTATTGCTCCCTCCTGGCACCCCTTCACCCCCACCTTAGTGCCCAGCCCCATTGATGCACAGGCACGGCCTTGGTTTAAGCCTGCCCATATTCCTTTTATATCTAAGAAAACACTGAGTTAAGCACTATCTTGCAAAGCAGTAATATAGAATACAGTGGGTTTAGAGCTTTAAAATGCCCATGTTCCTAGATATTTTCTTATAACTCTGTGCATTTGCTAAAAAGAGTGTTCAAGCTAATACAGACCATCAAATCTCTTTTGATGCTAAAAATAAGAAGTTGCTTAGATTATGTAGCATTAAGTCATATATTCATTTTAGAGAATGTTGACTGAGTAAAATACAATTTTTACTGCATGTGACCGGGACCTTCTTAAATTATTCATTTCTACCATTTTCTTTTGAAACATGGAAAATCTGGATTGAAGATATGCAATGGGAAAACGCACATACATTTTTATCTTGCCACTCAGAGGGCTTTAGACTAAGCCTAAAAGCTTTTGGCTGAAGTGCAAAAGCACTAGAGACCCATTTTGAATAGCAAGAGAAATTAAAAGGATTTCAACTCATCTGCAGTTCCAGGGGCTGGCAGGAGGTACCTTTTTTAAATTGATTTTTCAGATGCATATAAGTCAGCAAGCTTGCAGATTTTAATCTTTCCAGCAGAGTATTAACAAACTTTCTTCAAGAATGAAACTTTTGAAAAGTCTTAAGTTATTTAGACTCTCTCTTTGGAAGTGGGGGGTCTGGAGACATTGATAGTAATGAATGGTAGTTATAAAACCAATTCTTAACTGCTTGTATGAAAATAGAGGAGAGGCCAAGGAAAGACCTCATTTCAACAGCCCTTCTTCCACCGCCCCAACCTACCTGCGTCACAAAATTCTTGCCAGCAAGTTCCAAAATCAGGCTTTTATTGTTTCCTTTTCTTTGTCTACATCCACTAGCCTTGTTGTCAAAATGCTTGAATAAAATGTTCAGTAACTACAAGGAGAAGCCAGGGAGTGATCTATAATTCAAAGGAACCAAACCTTTAATAGTCTGCCACTAAATCAGGGTACCTGTGGGTAGCATGGCTGAGGGAAGCCCTTTGGTGCCGCCACTGTTGATCATTCAAAGGAAAACAAGTCTAAATTATAAGATTGAATGTGATAAAATCAACAAAACTCTCATTTATCCTTCATGATTATTTTTCCCATAGTGTGAGTTATCTAGTATTAAATTATGTACAGATACTTTTTCTCATTAATTTTGAGGTTGACCTTGCTTTGCCAATTCCCTGAGCATAAACTTTGTCTACAAGTTAGGTCATCAAGCATGGAATAAGGCAATTATTTCTCCAAAAATCCGGTAGCACTAAAGCATTTGTGATGTAGAGAAACAACTTTTTGTATAATTTATAAACAATGAGTTATTATTTTTCTTGCTCTTCTACAATTTCTGTTCGCATCTCAATTAGAGCATTGAATAATCACTGTGAAATTCCATTGAATATTTTATGTAAAAGCATATGAAATAGAGAATATTACATTAAATTATGGGTTTTATAGTATGTTATAATTCCTTGTGTATACGTCTATATTCCCTGAAGGCAAAGAAAGTGTGCCTTCCTTTCTGGTAGTTCATGTGCCCACAACAGTGTCCAATACAGAGCAGGTACTCAGTCAATGTCTGATAAGTGGCATGACAGATTCCAGAGAATCTGCATTGATTTTTCTCCTGTTGGTGTTACTGTTGTGTCTGTCACATAATGACAAGGGACATTTCTAGAAGTTCCATGACTGTCCAAAGTCAATCAGTGGCAGAGACAGAAGCAGATCTTAGATGATCCTTCTGATGTCCTGAGAAAGTGACCTTTCCATCATACCACCTTCTCCCAGCAACCACCTGCTTTAACTTCATGGTGGCAGAGTTAAACAAATAACTGCAGTAGTTACAAACAATATAACAGCTCTCTGAGAGGAAGTTATGTTAGAGGTAGTTACACAAGAGCAGCTCCTTGTAAACTGAGTTACCCAAATTAGTTACACTCACTCATAAACATAGATATAAACATTTGATTGTCCAATCAAATTGCTAACTGCCCCAGACAGAAGAAATACTTTGTGGTCTAGGAGAAAACTCTCTTTCCGGCTTCTCCTGGGCTCTTGGCCACTTTCCTCACATCTTGTGCCCTCCAATGAGTCTAAGCATTTGAAATAAGGGGAAATCAAAAGGAAACCAGAATTTCTGGTAGGCTACTTCTGTTTTCTATACTTCGTGTCTCCCCTAAGGCAATAAAACAGAGTTAGTCACCTGTTTAAATGGGGAGAGGGCAAATGGGGGATAATGTGACAGGAGAATACAAGAAGAAAAACAAAATAAAATTTGTTTCCCAAAACATTATCTAGCCATAAATATATCTAAATATATTTTAAACTCAGGAAAAATATAATTAGTACAGCAAGAAAAAGAATAGAAAATTCACAAAATAAGAAATAGAAATATATGTCCCATCTCTGTTTTCAAAATAATCAAATTTACTAGTCATTAAATAAATACAAATTGAACCATTTTTGGACTCATATTTGTAAAGATTAAAAAGTTTGATAATAACCTGGATTGGGGAGAACACAAGGACACTCCTGTTAGAAGATTTCTCAAGTATATTTTTAAAATAGGTTTGAAAAGTCTTCAAAATTTGCATTTCTTTTGACCCAGAAATTCCATTTCTATGAATTTACCCATTGAAAACAGTCATACAAATGGGCAAAGATGTTTCTTTACGGAGATGTTCACTACAGCAACCTGAACACCCAACATTCAGTTTTAAATATGGGATACAGCATACATTGGCTTGGCATCTTCTGCAACTGTTAGAAGTGATGCTACATGAAAACAGAGATAGATACAATAGTAGTAAATTCTACCATATATATATATATATATATATATATATATATATACACACACACACACACATATATATGTATATATGTATATGTATTATATATATAAATTCTACCATATATATGTATATATGTACATATATGTATATATGTATATGTATTATATAGATAAATTCTACCATATATATATGTATATATATATCTATATGGGGGAGAGAGAGAGACTAAAGAGCCATATGATATGAATGGTAGTTATTTCTTAAAATTCATTTTAGAGATGGTTTTATTTTCTTCTTTAACTTTTTTATTTGGTTGCATTTGCTGTTATTTTTAATATATATATATATATTTTATAATTAGATACACATTATAATAATTTTCATTCTAGAAAGAAAGAGAGGGAAGGAAAGAGGGAATGAAAGAAGGGAAAAGAGGCATTTCCTCTGGTAAAATTGGAGGGATATCCCCTAAATCAAAGATTTGTCAGCAAAGAGTGCTAATGGGGAGAAAGCAACGAGATCAGAATAAATGACAAAATCCTCACAGGGACGTTGTGCTTTAGTTCCACCGAAGTTCTTCTCTATTCTAAGGTCTGTAGCCAGATGGCAAAATATTGAAAAGGCATCACTTCTGCCTCAGACACCCTCTTACCATTCACCTGGTATTTCTTCTTCAGGGGTTCCTCCAGGGACCTCACCTCAGCTCGCCTTAGGAATTGATGTTCCTCATTCTCAGGACTGTGTATTATTTCTCTCCATGGTCTTTTCTCTGAATTTATACTTCTATCTGTCAAAATGCATACATCTTGATCTCTGCTTAATAGCAATTGACGTTAATGAGCTAATACCTTAACTATGACTCAATAAAAACTTTTAGCAAACATTTATTTTAATAGGAGTGCATGTCAGGTGCTTTGCAAAAAACAAAGAAATGGCAATCATGGTTCTTATATCCAAGTTTGGGAGACTATGAATAAGAATAACTAAATAATGCTAGAGATTTTTTTAAACTGACCACAACATAAGCTACATCACAGTGCAATTATGTATTGATGGAATCAGTGGTGCCAGACGAGTTGGAGATTTGGAGGTCATAAGACCTGAGTTTAAGACCCTGATCTGACACTTCCTTGCTCAGTCAAGGTCTCCACATTTCTCTGGGTCACACTTTCTTTGTCCATAAATTAGATACTGTAATATTAATAGCTTCTTCACAGTATTTAAAGAAATTAAGTATGTTAAAATACTGCATTCATGGATGTATAGCAATGATTATTGCCCTTCGAAACACCCATTTACATTATTATAACCTATGTGATAGGTCGCCTCATCTCCTTTCATGTTAGACCAACTCTGTTCACTTCTCCCTGCCTCAGAAAGAGTAGCTGCATTAAAACTAACCAAAAACAAGGCACATGAGTGACAGAAGCAACTACCCATCTAGACATAATCGACACATCCAGATACTATTACTGGCCCCTCCCCTCTGGGAGACAGTGATAAAGAATATCAGACTAAAGATTTAAGTTGAACGATAGGACTAAGGCAAACACTATATGAACCTTACTTTTAAAACATGCCCTTTAATTCATGGTTTCTCAGAACCAGGAAGCTTTCAGAAGTCACAGAGAAGGTAGAGCAACACAATCCCTATTTTATTTCTGTTTCAATCTAAATGAACAATTTTCAGACAAAAGAAAGATTTAAACTTATTTTAGGGGTTTGGGTCCTCTTTTGTACTTTTCTGCTTAACTGAACTTTGGCTTTAAAAAGACTCTGAAATCCCAAACTTATAATAAAAGTTCTGATCCCTTTAAAAATGACAAATCTGTCAAATAGCAGATGTGATGATAGATCCACTATTCCCCCAGATTTTTTGAGGTATAATTGACAAATAAAAATTGTATATATTTAGGATATACATGTGATGATTTGACATACATATATGTTGTGAAATGATTAACACAATCAAGCTAATTAACACCTCCATCACCTCACAAAGCTACCATTTACTTGTGTGTGTGTGTGTGTGTGTGTGTGTGTGTGTGTGTGTGTGTGCTGTAAATTTAAGACCTACTCAGCAAATTTCAGGTGTACAATACAGTACTGTTAACTCTAATCACCACGCTGGACATTAGCGTCCCAGAATTTATTCATCTTATAACTGAAAGTTTATACCCTTGACTTTGAGAGATCATAGAGAATGGGACCATTGCCAGACGGCAACAATAGTTTAAAAGATTGACAAATAATACTTTAATTTTAAAGAGAAAAAAAGGCAAAATTTGGCAAATTACAGATTTTGTGAGCTTGTAATTAAAGCACAGCAGGATCTTGTAATTGCTTATGTATGAGGTGATTTATGAGCCTTTTGAACATAAACATATGACCATTGGGTTACTAAAAGGAAGTCACATTGTAAATGTGAGCCTGCAGACTTATTTTATGTGAGTCTGTTACCATGAGAAATAACACTTTCTAGGTATTCAACAATTGCTGATTTTTTAGGCACGATTACAGTATTTCTTGAAATCCCATAGCAGCCTCTTAAGCTAGAAATGGGTTTTTATTCCAATTTCATGTAGTAAGAAACGGACAAAAAGTGATCGAGGATTGCAGGGGAGAAAAGTTGGTGAATGGAAGAGCCCGAATGTCAACCTGACCTTGGGACTGCTGATGCAGTGTCCTCTCCGGTGGCCAAATTTACAGATGTGAAGATATTAGGAGAAACATTTATTTTATAATTTCTGACCTGTTTAACAATGGAATGATTTGTATTACAAGCAAGTACATTCTCCTTCAGTTCCAAAGTCAACCTAATAGCTAAATGGCCGAGAAATAGGACAGATAATTCTTATATTGGTAACCACTCAAGTCTCTGCATCTCAAATCCTAAATTAGAATTTTCTGTAATGCTTCAATCAGTCAGAAAGACCACATTTTCACTGGACATTTGCTACACAGAACAAATGGCTTAATTTTTGAACCATTGTTAAGTGAATTGGCATTGGAATGACTTCAACCTAAGTAATCATTCACAATTTCTATGTAAGTATTAAATCTTTGTTTTCTGGGTTAATTGCTTCTTTTCTGGTTTTCAGTTATGTTGGAGGTCATGGTTTTGAAGATTGACCATTATATTTCTGCATGTTTTTATGCAACTAATCATGATGCAAAGATAGGCTGTGATCCACTTATATCTTTGTCTAATTGCCCATTACGTCACCTCAAAATTTTAAAAATCTGACTTAAAACTGTAATTTTCTTAATTGATATGACTCTCCTTTCTAAATGCAGATAACCAGGAGGCACTTAAAAATCTGCAATTTTTTTAGAAGCCCACTGGAAAAACTGGTTGAAATAAACTTCCTTCAATGTTATTGTTTCACTCAGTCTTATAACTTCTAACACAGCACTCCTCCCTGACACACACACACACACACACACACACACACACACACACACACGTGTGAATGTGCCTGTATGCTGTACACACATGCACTCACACAGAGTTGCACAGTTGCATTTGGAGAAGTTTGAAGATTTCTCCAGGAACACGTTTAAGGTCATAGAGGATTTAGGTCTGGACATTTAAATTAGGCTAAATCACAAACCAACAGTCAGTAAAAAATAAGTATTAGTCCTCTCAGCTCTCGACCTGTGAATTTTCTTGGTCTTTCCCCTTTATTTTTCTTCTTCTCACCTGATTCCAATGTAAGACTCTCCCTGAGTGTTCTTGGCTTTGCTCCCCATGCGATAAGAAGTCCACTTGTCTATTTCTGGATTTCAGTGCTTACCAGGATATTGTTGTTCATCCTCCAGTCTTTCCATATCCAGCCTCTGTCATCACCCAAATCTGCTTTCCCAAACCCCCCACATCAGAGCCTGGCTTGGCTCATCCTTTTGAAGAAAGGAGAGTAGAGGATCAAAGGGAGAAGACAACAGTGCTACAAAGCAAAGCATGATAGTTTGTCAGATCTTTTATTTCCAAGGCAAATCTCACGGCCTCAGAAGAACAGATGAGGTAACTTCCTTGGAAGTCTGTAAACCAGGGGTGTCAAAACTGCGGCCCGCGGGCCAACTGCGGTCCACAATCCATTGTTAATTGGCCCGCAGCAAATTCCAAAAATGTATTTAGTTTACTTAAATAAACCAGGTGAGGCAATCCGTACTTCACCTCGAGTGAGTGGCCCGGCTGTTTGTGTATTTTACCGCATATGGCCCTTGGTGAACAACGTTGAAAAAAGTTGGGACACCCCTGCTTTAAACTATACCACATTCATGGGCTCCTGGTTATCACTGTGGAAAATTCAAGTGGGACAAGTTTGCCACAGGCGTTACATTTCATTAATTTTTCAGGGCTTAATTTTCCCTGAGAAAGCAAGTAAGGGAGCAAAACTGCTAATGTTCAGCTAATACATATGTCTATTTAATAGGCAGTGAAATGCAGTAATGTCATTGTCTGTGAGTCAAAAATATTCATTAAAAATGCTGACTTATAAACATTCTGCGGCAATACTGGTTAGTGTTTGGCCAACAAACTATGACAGGGTTTGAAAAATGATGTTATGGTGCTACAAAAGAAAAGCTCCCAGTTCAAGATATATCCAAAGGGCATAGATTTAATCCTGAAACTAAGAATCTGACTTATATTACAAAGCTACCTTATCTGCAAATATAGACAAAATGAGTAAGGACTTAGGTTACCAAAAGAAGATACCTTTGATCATAAGAGCTACCTTGACAGGCCTGCCATGAGGCTGCTAATCCAAGCACTTTGAGACTAATTTACTTGGCTTTAGAAATTCTTCTGTGTTAAAATGAGAATAGACTTGCATGTATAGCATATTAAATCAGATTTTGTTATTAATATCTTAGATTGAATTTATCAGGTCTTCCTAAATGTAGAAGAACTTTACGTGACTGAAGTTTATTATAATTCCGGTAGGAAGAAGAAGAATAAGGAGAGGTGCAGAACTACAACGGAGGGCCACGCATGGCAGAGACATGTACAAGGGTACAGGGAAAACCAAAACCAAAACCAAAAATTAAACAATGAGGATAAAGACTCCTGCTGCCTGCAAGATAGAATAGATGTACTTTTTCTAGTCCTCCAACTAAGTGCAGTTACAAACTGTTGCTCTTATATATTAAACAAGTGTAACAAGACTGAAAGGTAGACTAAAGAAGGCAAACTAGTTAGTTATCTGAGAAACGAGACCACATAGTTTTGAGTTCCCTGGGTTTTCTTTCTGACTCATGTATCCCAGACTCTATACATGATATATATCAAGATCTATGTGATCCTTGGACTGCATCAACAGCCCCAAACAACAGAACAGAGTTTCTCTTGTAAAAGGAGCCCTGAACATTTTCATCATATTGTCCCTTCTCCTATCCACAGAACTACAAAATTGCAAGAGGCTACTCTTTTGATGTTTTGATGAACAATTTCAACATGGTGGTGGCGGCGGCGGCGGGGGGGGTGGTGGGAGGTGAGGTGTTCCCCACACCAACAAGCAATTCTCAGGATACCAGCTGGGTGTCCTACAAGTCCTATCAATTCCGACACTATCTACCCCACGTCCTTCATGCTTCAGAGGATAGTTTGCAAGCCTAGGTTATTATTACCTGTGCTTCTGACAGACTGGCTGTAGATTGGAAGTTCCAACAACTCCCTTGTTGTGTAACCTAACATATATACACAGCCTTGCAGATAGCCTGTCTAACAATAAATCAGAGGTTCCCAAGACTCTCTCCTCAGGTTCAGTTAATTTTGTAGAATGGCTCATAGAACACAGAGAAAAAACATGTTACTTAATAGGTTATTGGTTTACTATAAAAGGATATAACTCAGGAACTGTCAGAAGAAAGAGATGCATAGGACAAGGTGCACAGAAAAGACTCTGAACTTCCTTGCTTTCTCCCAGGATGTCATTCACCCCAAATCTCCCTATGTTCACCAACCTGAAAGCTCTGCAAACCCTGTCCTTTTGGGTTTTTATGAAGGGTTCTTCACATAGTCATGACTGATTAAATCATTGACCATTAGTGATTGATTCAACTTCCAGCCACTCTTCCCTGGATGTCTAGGGTAGGACTGAAACTGCTAACCCTCTAATTACATGGTTTCCATAAGAGATTTCCAAAAGTCACCTCACTAACATAACAAAAGACACCTTTGTTGCTCTCATCACTTAAGAAATTCCTAGGGTTTTAGGACCTCTGTGACAAAAAGGGATATGAAGACCAAATATATATTTCTTACTTAAAAAATAAATCACAGCTACATGGCAAGAAGAAGATTTTCTGATTGGGGGACTTAAGGAAGTGGGAAAATAAAAAGAACTGTGGCCTAGGGATCTGGAAAACTTAGGTTCTTGTTCCATTCCTATCACCAAACCACTATAGGACTTGCAAAGAATCACTTAACAGTCCTGAGTCTCAATTTATTCGTGCATAAAAGAGATAATAATAATGTTCACCTTATCTATTTTGTAAGTTTGTTGTGATGACAAAATAAAATAACAAATGGGAAGTACCTAGGAGTCGTGAAGCAGAGTCTGGCAAACTTTTTCTGTAAAGGGCCAGAGAGTAGGTTCCTTAGGCTTTGTGGGCCATAAGGTCTCTCTTGCAACTACTCAGTTCTGTAAATGTAGTGCAAAAGCAGTCCAAGACAATACAGAAAAGAGTGGCTGTGTTGCAATCAAATTTTACTTACAAAAATAGGCAGACTAAATTTGGCCTGCAGGCCATAGTTTGCTGACCCCTGCTATAAAGTCCTACAGATTTAGCGGCATTATCTCGTATAACTAGAAGAGCAGAACAAACATTAGACTTTGGAGAGCTGGCTTCCATTTCTGTCACTGATACTAATGGTTGTGTTGTTTTTACCAATTTCCTTACCTCACTGGCCTCCCTGAATTGTAATAAGAAAAAGGTAAGCATTTCTCTTACAAGGTCTGCAATGCTTAAATCTATTATTGCTTGCTTAGAGAATGCTCATCGTTCTCAGGTTGTGAAACCTGCAAACAACTTTATCATCACAAATTATTAAATGTTACGCTTAGCACATAGATCACTATGATGGAGCACTGGCCAATGAATATGAATACGCCTTTTTGTTAGAAAAAAAATTGTGCTGGGGCCGGCCTGGAGGCTCAGGCAGTTAGAGCTCCATGCTCCTAACTCTGAAGGCTGCCGGTTTGATTCCCACATGGGCCAGTGGACTCTCAACCACAAGGTTGCCAGTTCAATTCCTCGAGTCCCACAAGGGATGGTGGGCTCTGCCCCCTGCAACTAAAATTGAACACAGCATCTTGAGCTGAGCTGCCTCCCGGATGGCTCAGTTGATTGGAGCGTGTCCTCTCAACCACAAGGTTGCCGGTTTTGACTTCCTCAAGAGATGGTGGGCTGTGCCCCCTGCAACTAGCAACGACAACTGGACCTGGAGTTGAGCTGAGTCCTCCACAACTAAGACTGAAAGGACAACAACTTGAAGCTGAATGGCACCCTCTACAACTAAGATTGAAAGGGCAACAACTTGACTTGGAAAAAAGTCCTGGAAGTACGCACTGTTCCCCAATAAAGTCCTGTTCCCTTTCCCCAATAAAATATTAAAAAAAAACAACAAAACAAAACAACAAAAAAACCTCATGCATCTAGAAAAAAAAAAAGAAAAAAATTATGCTGAAATGCAAAGCTAGTTGAAAGAACTATAATGGTACAGCAAATTTATCTTTGGCATTTTATCAAGCTTCCATGTCAGGTTTCATATCTCAACTGAAAAGTACTCAAACCCTATCAGACTCTAATTTTCTAAAGTTACTGTAGTTAATATAAAATATTATTTGGGAAAAGGAATTAAAAGACAGCAGTGTAAATGAACAGATAAATTGCTAGAAAATCAAATGAGCTATCATTAACTATAAATTGCATTAGAGATGTTAGTGGTTGTTATAATGCTTAAGGATAGAAGAGCTAATAAATTACATTAATTATAAATTTGTTTGAACTTCTAATACACATTTAATAAAATTTATGATAATTAACATTTTGGAAACTTTTCTTAAAGATAAACAGAAGGAAAATATAAAATAGTGATCTTCCTTATCACTGAGAGTGTTCAAAAAATACCTGAGTAATGTTAAATATGTTATTGAGAAAATTTATACAAACTAGCCCAAAGTTAGCAGATGAAAGAAAATAGCTAACATCAGAACAGAAATAAACAAAATAGAGAATAAAAATTAGAAAAAGATCATCAAAACTAGAGTTGGTTTTTGAAAAAGATAAACAAAATTGACAAATTCTTGGCTGAACTAAAAAAAGATGAGAAAAAACTCAAATAAATAAAATCAGAGACAAAAAAGGAGACATTACAACTTATACCACAGAAATAAAAAAGATCATAAGACACTATTCTGAATAATTACATACCAACAAATTGAATAACCTGAAAGAAATGAATAAATTCCTAGAAATATGCAGCTTACCAAGACTGAACTATGAATTTAAAAAAGAAAAAACTCTACACAGACCAATAACAAACAAGAAGCTTGAATCAGTAATCAAAAACCTCTCAAAAAAAGAAAAGAAAAAAAAAAAAACTCCAGGACCAGATAGTATCAATGGTGAATTATACCAAACATTTGAGGAGAATTAATGCCAATTCTTCTCAACTTTTTAAAAAAATTAAATAAGAGGGAACACTTCCAAAGTCACTTTGGTATCATTACCTTGATACCAAAACCAGACAAAGACAGTGCAAGAAAAGAAAACTATAGGCCAATATCCCTAATGAATATAGATGCAAAAAGTCTCAAAAAGATACTAGCAAATTGAATTCAACAGCACATTAAAAGACTCATAAGAAAATGTGTGCATTGTATGAGGGTTTGGAATCACCAACGCTAAAGATACTTTCCAGTTTTATAAGTTTATACGGCCATTCAAACTGTAAATTCTACTTCTTGAATATAGTAACGGAAGCATTTATAAATTGTTCTTTGTAGGCAGAGTACAAGAGAGAATACTCAACAGATGCTGGGACATGAATGAGAAAAATAAAAAGATACAGACCTTTTCATAAAATGAAAAGACATTTTTTACAGACTTTCACAGATGAGGAAACGAGCAGGCCCAGAGCCCCGACCTACGTCATACAAAAGAAAAATGTAAGAGGTCCAGTTTATTTATCGGTTCATTCATTCATCAAATATTATTGAGCACCTATTTTGTGGCACTTGCAATGCTGAGTCCTGGGAACATAACGATAAAGAAGAAAAGCGTGGTCCTAGTCCTCCAGGAGCATATGATCCAATAAAAAAGACGAAGCTTTAGCCCAGCAATAGCACAATTACAAGGGCTGTTTTAGAGAAAGTGAAGTATATGGGGAGAAACTTACCCAGCCAAAGAGTGGTAAAGAAGACTTGCTGAAGTCAGTGGTTTTCATGTGAGTCAAAGGGGTAAGTTAGAGTTAGCTGTGCACAGAAGGAGGACGAGAGAGCTCCAGGTGAGGACATCCTCTGCTACCATCGCTCTTGACTTCTCTGCAGATTCACGTGCTTTTGCTTGGATTTCATGACATCATCACCAGCCACCCTTTTCCAATCTTCTATGCAGGCTTAGCCTCTATTGAACCTGTTAATGTTGCTCAGCCCCACAGTTCTCTCCTCTGTCTACATTCTCACATTTGGTGATTTTATCCAGATCACTAGCCTAATCGCCAGACCTGATCTCACTACTGAGCTTCAAACTATTGTATTCAATCACACATTTCAAATCTCTGCCTGTTGTTTGTTAGACATTTCAAACACAACGTGGCTTGCCTGGGGTAGCCCTCTGCCTTTCTTCAATCTTTTCTGTTGAGTATATAAGCTCTCTTGGAAAACACTAAGGTTAGCAATAGGAGCCAAGGTTGATAAAGAGAGAAAGGGAGACGTAGGTAAGCTAAGATACTAAGGATGAGTAGTATTTACCTATGCATGGATGGAGAAAAACAACTTTCTAAGCCAAAGATAATCTCTATTTTTAAATTATTTGGTCTCTCAACAATGATTATCCCTGTAAGGCAGAAGCAATTTTTATTTTATTCTTATTCTTTTATAAGTAGACCACATTGTTACCAAAAAATAAACATTTCCATATTCAGTAATGAAATAATCTTTAAAAAGAAACATATATGAACTTGAATCATTGGAAGAATGTCAGTAATACCAGCGAAGGCTCCAGACATAAGCATTAGTTTTTAGAGACTGGACTTGGTTTTGCTCAGTTCCCCCACTACATCTAGCTGGACGTGTATAGCCAATGAAATCTTGCAGCAATTTGAATGAGTCATTATGAAAGCAGACGACAACAAAGTGGTTTGCTAACATTTTTGAATTCCTAGATATATAGCCTTGCCCTTCAGTCAAAAATATCCATTTTTTTTTAACCTAACCTCATCCTTCACTGACAGTTTTTTGTTGCAAATACAAAACTGCAATAACAAAAAGAGTGAATAGTTCAACTCTCAGACTGATTTATAATGACAGTCTTCTGATACAGGGGAAATGAAGAATTGAGCAGATTCTGTGAAGTGAAAATTCCCAATTATAGTGTTCTCTTGTATTAATTAAACAGGTGCTAGGTAGTTTTCAGAGTAGCACCTCTGAGACCTCTGTTGTGCAGAATTACTTACAGTTGTTAAACGCTATGCTCTTCTCACTGAAAGTACTAATACAAATCCTGATTGAGCGTCTATGAGGTACCAAGTACAACTCTGCTTGGACTCCCTTGAGGAGTTACTGACTAATCCTGAGGCATCTCTTCTATTTCACCAAATTTTTGTTTGTTAAGAAAAGTAGTCTGCTTTGGGGAACTTCTAAAATTTATCAAATATGCTACTGACAAAATCATTTAAAAATCTTAGTTCATTTTACCACTACCACCCTATTCCAGCATTCCCAAAAGAAAAATACTTTCCCTGAGTCTCATGTGCATAAAAGAAATGGTCCATATTTTTATTCTAATATTTAATGTCTCCTAGAAACTGGACCATCTCATCCATGCCCATGGCTTAAATTAATCTAAGTTTGTAACTTCAAAATCTGCAGCTTTTGACAAAATTTCTCTATGAGCTCCAGAATCTAAGAAACTAATCAATTTCTTTTTTTAGTTATCTTGCCCATACCTCAAAAATCAACATGTCTAAAACAGAACTTGTCATCTTCAATGAAACCATTTTTCCACTTATATTCTCTGCTTCTTTGAATGGGTACCAAGTATCTCAAATCAGAAGCCAAGAAGTTATCCTAGAGTCTTTCTTTTTCCTTACCCTTCATAATTCAGTCATCACCAGTTTGAATTTTTCTACCTATGTCTAGAATCCTACCTGCCTCTCCGTTACTAACTCTGCTGCCCCAGTGCAGGCCCTCATCATATCTCATCTGAACAATTTATAATTGCTTCTAATAGTTGCTTTTCTTCTAGTCATGTCCCCCTTTTCCCATCCCAGACCTTGTCATGGGAGCTTGTGTGCTGCACTGTCATGGGATTTATTTTTCTAATTCATGAATCTGATCACATCACTACCATTTTCAAAGTTCTTTAATGGCTCTTAATCACTATAGGATATTATCAAAACTCCTTTGCATCTGAACCCTTTTAATCTGGCTTCCTGCCTCTTCTCCTGCCAGTCTTAACCTCTTTTTTATATGTGCCTAAACACTTTTTTCCCTCCAATTCTCGGGAAAATGCCTTCACTCACTCATATCTCCAGGCCTGTGCACATCGGGTTGTTCTTTGCATATAATCCTGACCTCTTCCTGTCCATTTATCACACTCTCATTTTTAATTCAAGTCTAAACTCAAATAATATCTGCTATGTGATCTTTCCTGGACTGCTGAGTCCTTAGAATCTCCTTTTCCTCTAGACATTGAATATATTTAAAACATAATAATTGTTCTTTCATAATGATATTTTTTCTTTATATATCTATCTCCTACTAGGTTAGGCATTCTTTGAAATCAGGATCTTTGCTTATATAACTTTGCATCTTCATCACTTAGGACAATGCCTTACTCATACCCAGATGCAGTATTTTTAAGAAATTGACTTGAATAAGTAAATGTACATATGAAAATATAACTAAGATTGACTTGAAAAAATAAGGAATTATTTTTACTTCAACACCTTTCCTGTGCTATTCCAATAGCGTGAGTTGCCTTGGCAATTTGATGTCTGAATTCGGCCTCGGGGTTAAGTTCTTTAAAGGCGGTTTTATGAGATTTCCTATAGAAAGGGGCAGGGGTACAATGGGAAACACAGATGGGGATGCAAAGATGGGTTATGCCTTGATCACCTCCAAAGTCCCTTCAGTTCTGTCATGTGTGTGCCTTTGCCGAGAGCCAAGGCAAATGTGTGCTATGAGTGATGAGTTATTTCAGGTCATTTATCGGACACACCAATTAACTGAATTTTATAAATGCTAAGAGGCAAGTAAGAACTGAGTGAGGAAAGTGACATGAAGCAAATCTGCATCCTCCTGTGAAGGTAAGAACCAAGCCAGGATTTGTAATGCATCAGCTAACAAAATGGAAATGCTTTTTTTTTTCCTTCTGTCTTTACACTGGCACTTTGCCCACTGCGGGTCCTAATTCAGCACTGGAAGATAGGACAATGCCAGAAGTCTGGGGATAGGGAATGAGGCCAGCATTCTGAGGCATCCAAATTCACATGAATAAGATAAAAAATAGAAATAGGACCAAAGAAAAAGGGACCCATACCTTTTGTTTCATCAGGCCAGAGGGTCCATGCTATGGAAGTTTTGTTAATTTATTTATTCAACTTCCTACATTTTTTTCTAAGATGTCACATGTAGAATCAGATACTGTTAGAGTTAGAAGAGACCTTAGACACCATATAGTCAGATGCTTCTCAGATCATGTTCCCTGGTGCCTTTGGACTCTGATGTGACACTTCAGAGACCAAACTGGGGAGAATAAGATACAGATCCCTCTCTTGCTTCAACTCGGGCAGCAGTCCTTTTTCGTGTTTTATTTATTTGTTGAATAATAGAGTTCCATGCATGATTTCATTAGGTAGGGATAAAAGAATTCTGTTTAAAATACTCGGATTTACTCCAACTCCCTTGATTTATAGGAGAGCTATTTAGGCTCAGAAAGGTTAAGCGATTCATCACGTTAGTGGCAGATGTCTAGGACCTGCCCAGGTCTTCGAATGCCCATTAAAGTGGAGGTAATATACCAGGGCACGAGTTTTAGAGCCCAACTATCTAAATTTAAACCCTGCCACTGTCTGTCACCTGACTTGGAGCAATTTATTTATCCTTTCTGGGCAACAGTCTTCATCTTAAAAATAGGGTTCATGTTGGTACATGCCTTATAGAATTGTTTTGAAGAATAAATGGGTTCATACATAGAAAGTGTCTGGTACATAGTATGCACTCAAATATATAACTTATTGTTACTATAACGTTACTTTAATTTTCTCAAACTCACAAACTTCAGGCAATGTATTAGTTTCCTGTTGTTTCTACAATAGATTACCACAAATTTTGTGACTTAAAACAACACAAATCTATTATCTTAAAGTTATCAGGATCAGAAGTCCAAAATACAGCTCAATGGTCTAAAATCAGGGTGTCAGCAGAGCTAATGTTCTTCTGGAGGTCCTAGGAGAGAATCTTTTCACGTGACTTTTCCAGCTTCTTGAGGCTGCCTTCATTCCTTGGCATATGGCCCCTTCTTCCATCTTCAAAGCCAGCCATGGAGGATTGTTCAATTATCTCTAGGATTCTGACTTTCTCTTTCACCTCTTTCATTTATGAGGACCCTTGTGAATACACTGGGCTTACTCAGATAATTTAGGATAACTTCCCTATTTCAAGAAGCTTAAGTTAATCATACCTGCAAAGGCCCTTTTGCCATATAAAGTGATATTTGTGTATTCATAGGTTTGGGGGATTTAAATATAGACATCTTTGGGGACCATTATTCTTAGTATCATAGGCAAATATTGTAAATATGCAAAACAGCTTTGTATAAGAAGGAATGGTACGCAATGCATATGCTTTACCTAAAAGCAATCACACTTAACAAAAAAAAAAAAAAAAAAAAAAAGACTAGCCCAACTAATGCTTTCTAGACCTGGCGTGGCATGAAGCCTCTGGTTTGGGATCCCTGACCTATGACATTCCATTTTTGGGTTATACCAGGTCTACATGATATAAAGCAAAGGGGAAGGTGGTGATAGCTTGAGTCTGTGCTCTGTAAAAACCCTCGACAATTCAAGATATTTTTATCATAATGAAACAAATGACAACTTTCCAAATCCATGTAGTCTGCTTCCTCATGCTTTAAATACCTGGAAATGACCTAGTTTTTATCTCCCTCTGTTGACTATTTCAAGTTAAATTCTTTAGCAGCCAATAACAACAGGAATTGTACTAACAGGTGCTCCATCCTACACTCCTATTTTATGTCTCTTTTTTAGCAATTACACCTGGTTGACTTGGAGATCCTCCAGGGATGGTATCTGTTATCATCTTCTCCCTTGAAATCCAGGCCCACAGTTGTTGAGCTGCAAATGTTGATGAAATGCAAACTGTACTTGTCTCTGTTGTCTTGTGGTTTTGCCACCATATGTCAAGTCAAATTATATTTCACAGTTTGCAGTGGAAAGAAACGAAGAAATAGTCAATGCAAAGACATGTTCCTTGGCACCATTGGAGAAGTAAAATATAAAACCTGCCTACCTATCTCCTTATTTAGTCTGATTGTTGTCATTGCTAACATGGAAATTGGCTTTTAAAAATGATCACTAGTGGCTCTTTCTCCTGAGCCCACATCTCTGTCACTAAAATGTAGATTTGTTTTCATAAGCAGGAGTGAGTTTGAAGCATGCAAAAGTGTCCTTGAGGCACGGGCATTGAAGGAAGAATGAACGAGAAATAATAAGTAGGGAGAAGAGAGGTAGAAAATAGAAGAGGAAATTATCATCTGTCCATATGTGATGGAGTAGGTACATGGTTAAACAACTAGAGAGTGATTGTTAAAAATCTTAGAAAAAGGAAAGAAAAGGTCTGCTTTGCCCATTTCTGACTGCTAACTAGGTGAAAGAGTGCTAAAGATAAAAAAAGTCTAAAGTCTGTGGAGCCATTATTTTATTGAACTTTAGTTTATGTCTCAGAATTTATCCAATAGATGGAAGGAAACAATTATAGTCATATGCTACAGTTTTAGAAAGGAAGCAAAGTCCTAACGTTGAATCTTACCCCACTAAATGAATTCTTTCTGTCACTAAAGCTACATCAATATGGGCATTAAGACCAAGTAGAGAAGATGCTGGTATAAATGAGGGTTAGACAGTTGGTTTCTAGCTCTTAGATAGTGTATACATTTCCCATTGCTATTATAACAAATTATCACAAACCTAGTGGCTTAGAAGAACACAAATGTATTATCATACAGTTCCGGAAGTCAGAAGTCTGAAGTGAGTCTTATGAGGCTAAAATCAAAGTGTTGGTGGGGCTGCACTCCGTCCAGAGACTTGAGGGGAGAGTCTACTTTCTTGCCTTTTACATCTTCAAGAGACCATCTGCATTCCTTGACGGGTAGCTCCTTCCTCTGTCTTCAAAGTGCACCACTTCCACCTCCGCTACTGTTGTCACATCTCCTTTTTCTAACTTTAGATCCTCTTGCTTCCCTCTACAAGGACACTTATAATTACCTTGGGCCTGCCTGGATAATCCAGGATAATCTCCCCATCTCAAGGTCCTTAATTTAATCACATCTGCAAAGCCCTCTTTTCCAGATAAGGTGACATGTTCACAGGTTCTGAGGATTAGGATGTGGACATCTTTGGGGGGATGGAGGTCATTAATCTGTCTTGCAAGGATACGTGTGTTAATGGAGACTTTATTCCAGAAGCTACAAACCCACATGTCCACAGAAGACAGGCAGGTAATATAACGGAATGAAACAGAGGAAGGAATGGTAGAAAGAAAGGTGAACTGGAGAGTGAATAGCATTCTACAGTATTCAAAATTTTAAAAATTGTTTGTAATTACTGTGTGGACAAAATCAAAAGATGTCTCCGTTTCATGTGTGACTATTTGTAGCCTTTGTTTCAAACCAAAAGTTTCTCAAAGAGCCTCTTTGGCTATAATAGAGAGATCTTTTCTGTTCAAATGGCCACATACACTCTGCAGCCAATTACACACTGACACAAACATATAAAAGGATAAAAATACAAGAATATGCTAAAAAGAAGAATGAGGTTTAGAGGTCTATGTTAGCTGAGAGACCCACCGAGGACTAATTGGAAGAAATAGGCCAGGAAGGAAGCTGACTATGGCAAGAAATACAGGATAAATAGAAAAAAATGGTGACCCTGTTCTCAGCAGGGTCTCAGAAAGTGTTCTCTGGCTTGAAAGCCTGTGAGAGCCGGCTAAGTAGTCTGCAAGGATTGATGGCCCATACATCTGTGAAAGTTGCAACTGTGACATTCTAACACAAGTACCAAGGACACAGGCAAAGAGAGTAGCAATGTCATGTTTCTACTGGACTTTATCTTAGAGGGTTTCTGCCAACTCTGGAGGTTTAATGTGTGTTGTGAGTAAAGGAGAAGGGTGGAAGGGCATAACTTTCTGAAGAAATATTGAGTATTTGGCCATGGTAGGAACTGAATTCATCATTTATGGAATTCCAGGTTAGCAGACAGTCTGAAGTTTGCATCACAATAAACATATACTTCGAAGTTTTATATAGGTTGAGATCAAGGATCGTCAAGAAATGTTCCCAGGAGATCCAGTGTCCATGTTCACATATGTGGTATTTAGTAGATGTGTAACAGAGAGGAACAAAATTGTACAGTCGGTGTGGGAAGACAACTGTGGCAGCTCATGCATGAGGGGAGTTGTGGAATTCAATTAAAATACAAATGGAAAGGGAGTCATGCCCTTTTCTTTAAAAACCAAAGGAAAAACAAGTACATGGACTTCTGGTTATTAAAGGGAAGGCTCTATGCTTGTCTAGAAGGGAGAGGTTGAGATAAAGATAAATTTACTTGCACACAAAACATAACAGAAATATAAGTGTGTATGTGTGTATGTGAGAGAGAGTGAGACAGCGAGAGAGAAGATACAGCGAGAGAAAGGCAGAGAAACTGCTCCATTGAATGATTTGTATTCAGTAGGGGTGAAATTATAAATTAGTTTTTTCCCTTGTTCTATGCCACTGCCTTCCAACAACTTTTGTCAATCATCTGCTTGCCTCTGGATGTAATCGCAAAAATATAAAATAGTTTTTCCTGTCATTTTCACATATAAGTGAAGCGTCTCTTTTAATATAAAAATGTCTATTTTTTAGCTCAGTCTAATATCAAGCCTTATTCGCTGGTATAAGTCAAACCTTCTTCCCTATCATCTTGCTTCTTGTAGGCTTGGAGAGCTGCAGCGGGGGCAGGGTGCTTGATCAATGTCTGAACTTGGCTCTTATTCTCCTCTTCTGCTCACTAGGCCTCCCTGGTTTTGCCAGGGATTGAGAGGAGGGTGAGAGGAGAGAAATGAGGCAGAAGAGATTTTACTTGACTGGTATGGTTGCCTCTGACATTGGTGGCCACTGACAGAGGCCCCCTTCTTCTCTCTCCCTCTCCCTCTCTCTCTCTCCCCCCCTCTCTCTTCTCTCTCTCTCTCTCTCTCTCTCTTTCTCCCTCCCTCTCTCTCTCTCTGTCTCTCATGGGGCACTTATGCGGAGTCCTCAAAAACATCCAATTCTGGGCGTTTCTAACATACTGGTCCCTTGTCAGGGGAGATAACGCCTCTGCCACCTCTAGCTGGTTGCTCCCGACTGTACCCTGAGCTCCAGCATCCCATGGTTCACCCCACAGTACTCCCTTTCATGGGGTCACCATGGCCTCCAACGGATCCTTTAGGGCGGGATCTTTCAAGATGACCCAAGTTCAGCTCCCACACCAATGTACATCTGGTTCATATCTAGAAGAGCAGATCCTTTTGAATGCAGCTGTGTGTGTCTTTGCTCTCCTGCCAAAAATGATTCCCCTTAAGCTCTTTCCTTTACAATTTTTAGATATAAATCAGCAGGCAAATGTCTAGCTCTCCAGGGGGTTTCCTAAAGTATCACTCAGGAGACATGAGGGCAGAGTTAAACACCCCTCTGATCCTCTCTTCTATACCCTCCCGCAGTTACCCACAGTCTTAGCATGCCCTGTCTGCTAAGGCATGGTCTGGCAGCTACTGTTCCCAGTCTTTGGAATTCCTTTTAGAACGCTTAATAGGGAAAGCCACAATTAATATCCTATTACACAGATTATAGATAGATAGATAGATAGATAGATAGATAGATAGATAGATAGATAGATAGATAGATAGATGACAGATAGATATAGATATACATACATAGATACATATACAAAGATAGAGATCTCTATCTATCTCTACATCTCTCTCTCTATAATATATACTGAGGATTCCAAAAAATGTGTACATATTTTAAGCAATGTTATCTATGTTCAAGCAGTAGTTCCCGTAATCAGAAGTGTCTGGACGCTGATGGTAACCACTTTGAGCACCTCTTGTAATTGCAGAAGTCAAACGTGACTTGTATCTTGTATTCATTTTTTGTTATTGGTATATATTGAGTATTACAATTAATAGTTTTTTTTTTCTTTTCTTAAAATATGTATACATCTTTTTGGCACCCTCTGTATATCTAGGCTAGCTATCTGAGAAATAAGGAATTGGAACCCTTATTATAAAGAATTCAAGAAACACAGGTGAAAGTAGACTAGTAGTTTCCTGCAATAAAATAACAGACATATGCTAAGAGAAGTAATTCATAACAGTGTGGAGACAAACTTTTAGAACAACCATAACTGGTAGTATTTGATTTTTAGGTGTTTCTGGATCTAGGCAGAAATGCTCTCCATTATCCCAAACCTTTGGTGTCCTATCACCACAGTAGCATTGAATTCATGCAGCATTTCTTCGGATCACAAAGGAGAGGAGTTTTCATTTCCATTTAGGAGAGAAGGGAGACGACAGAATTGGAGCAGGCAGCATTCATCAGTAATGAAGTGATGGTGGTATGTGACTGACGCCAAGCAGGGAGTTACAAGCAACCTTATGCCTGAGTTAGCCTCTCTTCTTGGGAACCTGCAGAAATACTGAGAGTCTTGCACTTCTGGTTATTTAAGTTGGAAGCTTGAATTATTTCTTACAAGTGTCAAACAAGACAGTGCTTTCACAAGATTGGAGAGCTTGGAGGTATTCAGGATACACATGACTAATATACTATTCTCTGATTCTTAAACTTTCTTTGAGGATTAGATTAGGCAAGTGTCCCTCTTCTCTTTTGAGCCTCTATAATGTTAGTGTCTTACTTCTTGACCTCTCACGTCCATTGTTCCCGAGTTCCCTTATTCGGGTCACATGCTCCCAGTCTCACTTGGAGGATGAGAAAGAGAGAATTACCAGATACAAGCAGAGAACAGGAAAATCATTGGTTTTCCCAGGACTCCAGAAGTCTCTTGTAGAGGCGTTGCTATGAGCCAAAGCGCAGTGTGCAGAGCCAAGTTTCACCCTTGTCATGATGCCCCACACGTTACCCCCGCAGGGCCAGCTGTGCTGCGCTGAGCTGCAGGGTTTTATCCCTGCAGGACAAGTCTTTATACCTCTGATATTCCATGGTCTTGTAAGTTGACTCATTCAAGTCACAGGAGAGCAGCTCACACCACACAGGCCTGCTCACCCAAGGCTGATGTGTAAACCAGAAAATCAATTTGCTAATTTATGGTGCTCCAGATTCAGCTACTATTTGTCTTGAGCACGCTACATGTCAAATACTGAGCTTGACGCCTTCTCACCCATGATCTTGTTTAATCCTCTGTCAATGGTCAGTGGATGTCCCCAGGGGGAAGCCTATTTAGAAAACTGAATGAGGTTTACAGCGTTGCTTGAAAATACTGAATCAAGGCAAAGAGAATTAGATGGTCTGTAGAAATAATCTTGAAACAGAATGATGCTCTTGAAATTTGTTCTTACATGTGTTCTGCTTATGAAACCAGTCCTCAGTAAGGAAACCCACACTCTTCCCCACTGGCAATGCTGGACCCTAACTGACCAAACTCTTTTCGGTACTTTATGGGGACCCTTTGTGCCTTCTCACAACATCTTATTCCCTCACCTGCAACCAGACTGCCTCTGTAGAAGGAATCTAGGCACAACACGCTTTCTTTAAACCAGTAGAATGTCCCTCATCTCCTAAATAGAGGCAAATTCTTTCTCAAGTCTGATTGATCTCAAGTTCCGCAATTGCAGACTCAGCAATTTGCCTCCAGAGTAACTCTCTGGAGACTTTCTACACTGTACTGAAAGTCTAAAAGGTAATCTGTGTTTCCTTTGTGGCTCTAGTTATGGCATGAAGGTGTGAAAGGGAGAAGGGGCACAGATGGAAGAAATACAAACTTTTAACGTTACAAGCACATCAAAGAACGGTCCCATGTGTATAAGTTTGATATTTTTAATTAGTTTATTTAAGCATTTACATAGTGTCATGCACTTGGTATACAGAGATGAATAAGTCACTCTACTCTCAAAGAACTCATTGTCCAGTGGGGAACACAAACACATAAGGAAATAATGTCAATGCAGTGAGCCAAAGGTTAATTGAAGTACAAACGTGATGCCACTAGAGAATTGAGGTTTGGGAAATTGTGTCTCCATTGTCAGGGCAGGTCTCACAGCTAAGGTGACCTTTGAACGGTTTTAAATTAAGAATAGAAATTCACTGGACAGGAAAAGGGAAGGCAGTGGAGGAGGGGGTGAGAAGGATGTTTAGGGGAGGACGTTCCAAGTAGAAGGAACAGAGGCATAAGACAGCATAGGGGTTTTAAGACAGTGTGAGATGCTTAGGCCTACGGCAATTTACGTGAGTGGAAATGAGGCTGAGAGTTAAGAGGGTCCAATAAACCAAAATAGACTCTTATTGTTAAGATTAGAAGTTTAAATTGCATTCAGTTTCCAATAGGTACAGAATTTAAGCAATGTAATGTCATGAACATATGTGTGCTTCTAAAAGATAGATTTACTAGCATTATGATTTGTGGAAGTTACTTTGTTTTGTAACTGTTAAGTAAAATTAATATATGAATGATAATATTTGTTTTAGGGAAGCATGTTAGTCTATCCCAAAGAGCTTAAAAATATTATTTTGATAATATTATAAATAGTTACTTTACGATGTACTTTCTTCCCTTGTTCTACTCTTTCCTGATATACCAACAACTTTTAGATAAAGCTCTGATGCGGTGGGAAGAGGGCTGCACCTAGACATAGAACACCTGGCTCTGAGGCCCTACGTATCCTCTTTCAGCTGTGCAACCTGTGTGAATCCCTTAACTCCTCTGAGATTCCATTTCCTCATCACTGAAATAGGGTTATTGATATCTGCCTTCTGGTTTGTTGTAATGATTAAACTAAGAAACAAGTAAAATAGCCCTTGGACCTAAAACGTCCCTCCAGGACTCATCTGCAGGGATTCTAATTCATGAAATCTGGGATGCAGTGAGGTGGTATGTAGCAGACCCTACTCATCTTGAATGGGCCAACTTAGATCTCTCTCTTTTCTGGATGAGAGCATTGAGGCTCAGAGAGTGGAGACTAGTGATGGAGCTAGAACTAAAGTCTCGACCCCTAGAACTATGCTCCGTCGGAATTCAAAAATGGTCCTCCGGGATGGTTTCATAAACAGCAAGCCAAAACCTCATTCAAACTGAAAACTTACATAAAAGTGTGTTAATCTGTATGAAAAGAGATTTTGATTCCTTCATCCAAATGTGACTGATTTGCAGTTTAAATTTCAAAAAAAAAAATAATAATCTTATGGTTAGGAGAAGATAACATATATTCTAACTTCTCCTTTTCACGAAAAAAATGACATCTTTTCCTCACCGCAAACTATACTGTAAGCTGATAACCAGTTCTGGTGCCATCTACTGATTAAAGATTGATTTGCTGTGACTGAAAGAAAAATCTTGATTGAATGATAATTCCACTAAAATGTACATTCCTGTCTTAACCAATATTCACTGTGTGACTGAGTTCTCAGTAGCAAGACTCTAGATAAATCGGTCAAATATAAGCGGAAAGAAAAAAAAGGAAAAGCTTTTCAAAAAAGTGAATAGAGCCTCACATTAAAAATAGACTTTGTGTTTTTTAATTAATTACGATTCCAAAACTAAATTGAATAGAAAAAATGTATTGAAATAAACCACTCAGGTGGAAAAGGGGGACATTTCTTTATTAGAACTATAATAAAAATTCAGAATAAGAAGTCCAATTTCAGATAAAATGGTAGGCTACATTATCAAACCGAGTCTCTTATTGAAGAAAACCTAAATTACTGGATTAAATGTACTCTTTTAAAACTCCCCAAAGCTTTGAAGAGTTGAAAAGACAGTAAGATATTAGCAGTTCAAATTCTAAGGAAAAGCACGGAATCCTAAGCGTACATGGAACATTCAAGCTACTTTCATGCATATGGCATTTGCCAAACCTGGCAAAATTCAACTCCAGATTTGACAATGCTGTACAGCATAAAAGAAAGCAGTCAAACCTAGAGTCTTCCTATGACAGAAGGACCAGGAGGAGACCCTTTTCACATTAAGATGGAACCTCAGGGGACTAACCTCTCAAGCAAAGATGAATCAGAATTAAAAACGTGTCCCAACTATTCTCCCCACCCAAGTATGTGACCCAACTATTCCCACACCCACCCTAAAAGGGAATTAATTACAAGGAAAGTTGCACTACGGAGAAGGCGAAAGCAAACAAACCAGGGGGAGAAAAAAAGCTGGAAAAGAACATCACAAATCGGTTGTCAGGCAGATTTGCAGCTGAAAATCACACAGCTTGTTCATCAAAAGAAAAAAAGAAAAAAGTCCCTCAAAAAGTGATCCCAGTTTAGGATTGTCCCCAAGGACATGCCAGAAGTGAAAACAAATTCCCTCTGGAAGAATGAATCTGAGTATCATTACAAACAAACATTTTCAAGGAAAAAGAGTAAATGGAGGAATGGATTATAATGATCATGAGGGAACCTTAGCAATGTTTGATATTTTGATTGTAATGATGGCTTTATGGGTGTACGCATGTGTCAAAATTCATTATTTGTACATTTTAACCTATGAATTATAACTCAATATAGATTGTAACTCAATAAAGATTTTAAAAAAACAGCAATAAACAAAAACAGATGCAGATGATAAAGGGGTTGGGAAGGAAAAGTAATGGAATTATTTGGTCACACTAAGTTTTGTTTTGGTTGTTTTTTTAAGTATAAATGAACACTTTTCAGGCGTTTTGGAGACAGTTATTTTCTGAAGATTGAATTGGGTGGTTCTCAGTTTCTTTCACTTCTGTAATTTGGAATGTATGGGCTTTGTCATCAGAGAGGCTGACACAGTCTACATATTCCGTATACCAGATGAGACATTTCTCACAAATAATCATTTTTTAAAACACCAGCTACTTTATGATTCTACTATACTTCCTGTTTTTATAATTTTGCATGGCTTTTCCAGTTCTTTTTTGAAGCAAAGACAATGGTTTATTTGTCCTAGACATCGCAGCCAATTATTTTAGTAACTTAAGCTTTTTTAAAAAAAATACTTACTGCTTTTATAACACAGAAAAAAACAAATGTGATGTTTGTTAATTCAGTGGATCAATACACTGAAAATTTCACTTGTATACTCAAGTGCAATTGACCTATTTGTTTTCTTTTTTCAATTAGAAGAATGTTTTAATGCAGAAAAGGCATCATGTGAAATGGCTCTGATGCTTCTTTTGAGTTTGTACATTTTAGTAAGACAATAATTATAATTCAATACTTTAAACATTAAATTCAGTAGTTACAATTTATTAAGTGATGCTTTTTTGTTCATATAATCAATATTTTTAAAAATAGCCTTAGACTTTGTTTAAATCTGTAATATTGCAATATAGTAGTGATGTGTTACACGTAAATTTTTAAAAAGAAAGCATATTGCAATGTTTTTAAAACATATATGCACAGATTATATACTATATGTCTCTTTACAACACAGAAAAATTGTAAATAAATATACAGTAAATTTGAATGCAAAAATAAAATTTCAGTGCCTTATTCTTTCTTGCATCACCTTTTGGAACTCCAAATAAATATGTTAGAACTTCCTACTCTATCTTTCATGCTTCTTAACTTCTTTTCCATATTCTCCATCTTTTTGTCTTTATGTGTTAATTACATTTCCAGTAATTTTTCCTCACCTATATTCCAGTTTACTAATTCTGCTTTAGATTTTATCTAATTTACTGCTATATTTACTCTTTGAGTGTTCTTTTTTGTTAATTTTTTTTTTTTAATTTATAGAATTTCTCATTGATTGTTTGAAATGAATTAGGTCACATTTTATTGTTTCTTTTTCACTGTAGCTATTTTCAACCTATCCTTTCATTTATGTAGGCATGGGGAAATAAGTGTTTTGTAATATGTCTACTAATTTTATATTTGGATGTTTGCAGATCTGTATGTTTTTGTTATTTCTGTTGGAGCCCACTCATGATGCCTTATTTTCTTGTGTGCTTGGTTATCTTTGATTAGTACTGCTCAATGTCCTTGAAAAAATATTTGCAACAATAATTTGAAACCTAGAATGAAGGTGTATTACTTCAGAAATGTTTTGTAGTTGTGTCTACATCTAGAAATACTACCTGTCTGTGACCACTGTGAAAATATGCAGCTTGAGGATTTCTGAACTAATCAGGCCATATGAATCTGGCCTGAAAATATATGCAAGGGCAGTTCTGTGGTCACAAATTTTCAGAAATATGGCCCCCATCCTGTTCTGACAAGGAAAACCTTAGAAATTGGAGTTCAGTGGAACCTAGACTTACTTCCAGGTCACTCTTATTCTGTATATATAGCTAATAGGAGACAGTTTGGTGTAGGGAGAGTCTTCTATTAGACTCCATATCTGGGTTCTGGAATTAGATTTTTTTCCTCTTCACCCTTTGATACCGTTTACATTAAAATTCAAGTTGGCAAATTCCCTCCAGGCAAGAGCAGCTTTGGGTCAGTTTACCTTTCTGCGTTTTCACTGTTCCTTCCATTTTAATCTTTGTAATTCTTTGTTATTTTGACAGCTTTCTGATTATTTTAATTATATGTTCAAAAAAATATTTTCTCCAGCAATTTTTTCTTTCTGGTGTAAGTGTGTGATACATGCATATGGTGGTAAAAGAGAGGGAAGACTAGGCTGAAAACCTATAGGAAATTGAAGTCTGAAAATTGTTTGAACAATTTAAAAAATCTAAAACACACACAAAAAATTTATATCGGTTGGATTATTTTAGGTACAGATTAAATCACTTGTGTGACTTATCTGATTCATCACGAAGATTCTTATAAATACTAGAATAACCATTTTCAAGCCTTTTGTTTTTGTCAAACATACAACATTTAACCATTTACAAACTGAGAGTAAAACAGCATAAAAGAAACATCCAAGCAAATTAATTCTCTTAAGGTCATCTACAAATCCTGTCCCCATAGCAACACAAGTACTTCTTTAGATTTTTTCCTTTACACTTTATATTTTGCCCAGTCATGAATTTTCAAAGCAATACCCTAGGAATTTATTTTACTTAAATCAATTGCTTCACTGTTAAACCAACTTTCACTTTGTCTTGTTGGAGAAATTTTAAAGCACTGGTGAACAGCAAAGTAAAACATCGTTGCAGACTAGTTATTTATAAGAAAATAAAATAGACTGCTTCTGAAATGTCAACAATGAAATGTACAAATAAGTATGCTCCTAAATTAATTGTTAGCTTTTATAAAATTATGGTAAATCATTACGAATGTAACAACAGTGTGATTTTTAAATTTATTCTTCCTGAATCCAACGAAAGATTTGAATTTGAAAGTAAATCAGTCTCATCTGGGTAATATTCACCTTATACAACAAATATTGACAATAACTAGAATTGAGAATTTTCAAAATGCTCACACATACATACAAATAGAAGGATGGTTGGTTATAACTGGATCAATAAGTCATACCACCTCAAATCACAATAAATGTCTTGTTTTCCCTTCTAGTCTCTACTATCCTTGTTTTCTTTAATCCATGACTATAAAAAATAATAAACGGGTAACTCAAATATTCAAATAATTATCTTTCTTGTTCCCTTATGGCTATATATTTTAATTTACCCCAGACTTCTCCAAGTGGACCTAAGAAAGCTCAAACAGATATGAAGTATTATTTAAAATGCATATATAATTTCATACCCCTGTAAAACTCCAAACATGCTATTCATCATTAACAGATGTAGAGCATCCCAAAGGAGATTGAGAAAAAGGCCTCGAACTCATCAATATATACGCTGTCAAAAGCCAGACAGATCTGGGTTTAAATCCTAATTAACTGTGGGACCTTTGGCAAGTTATTGAAACTCGACGAACCAGACAGAGTTTGGTCAGGAACTCTTGAGATATTACAAATAGGAAGAGATGTAATACAGAGATTGGATCGGTACAAAACCATTGGGGTGGTTGGTGAAGCAAGGGTCAGAGAAGTTATTGCTAGCGTTCAAAAACATCAGGAAGATTAGGAATCACAGGAAACTGCCTCTGAGGATTCACAGGCTGATACAAGGAACAGACACATCAAAAGTCATTTCTGTCACCTCTGCAGTCCATGCGCTTATCAGTGAATTAGGGACAATAGTGACTTCTTCTCTTCTCACAAGTGCTCTTGTTGGCAGTATACTCGTATAACACAGTACCTTGTTGGTAGGAATTCTGGGGAATACAGTACCCAGACTTTCAGCCCCTGCAAGGGAGGAAATATTGCTAAACCCCCAACAGAAAGTCTAGCATATTCTCTACATGCCGGTGTCTTCAAATATAAAAAATATTGTCAAGAGTAAATTAAGATTGTGGATACAACACTTGCTCCAATATTCTCTTCTACATCAAATAAACAGAGAGAAAAGACACATATTTGTAAATATGTATACATATTTATTCATACATATTTACAGATGATATAGATATATCTATATATGTGATGTTAATACATGCAAATATAAATGATATAGATAAAGATAACAGGACAGGAACACAGAAATTGTGAAGAATCCTCAAAAGGTAGAAAGTATATGGGATCCAAGTGATAACAGCTGTAACAAACACATCTCAACTAAATGCAGGATAATAGCACTGTACAGACTAAAAACAGAATCTAAATTGGATTGAAGGAAAAAGCAGGAAAGTTCCAGAAAATCATTCAGGTAAATTAATTAGAGTGTTGAACTTAGGAAAATAAGACCAGGCCCCTTCACCTTTGGAATGTGCAACAGACTCAAGTTTTTTACATGCTTTATTCATTTTTATTAATGGTATGGAGTTATTTCATTATCACTTTTAAAATAATTTGTGTAATTTAATTAATTTTGATATTAAATATTGTTAGTATTGCTATCCAAGTTCTTTAATTCAACATCTAGTAACGGAGTGCTTTAAAGTTACAACCTTTTTCTGATTTTCTTTAAAATACATTGTATTGTTTTTGATAGTGATTATGCAATTGAGAGACGTTTGGGGGTGTAATGGGTTGAGTTAAACAAAAATATCTTTTACTTGTTATAAAGCCTTATTTAAGAGCTATTTGGGGGAAAAGATTAACAATTCAATTGAAAGGAGATATGTATGTATATTTATATACATGTATATACAATATATAGGATACATTTATGTGCTGATGTAAGCAGTTTAATGATAGTCTGTGTACAAGAATAAAGTCAGAATAAGCTCTTAAAGAAAAGCTAAGATGATATAAGAAAGATACGTGTACATTTTAAGTTGGATAGGCTCAACACTATTTTATTTAAAGATTATCTACTACAAAGTCTGACAATTAAGTTCACAAACTCATCTTAGAGAAAGTGCTACATACCTCATTGCTGAATATCACTATGGTCACCTTTGAATTACTCCCCTTGGGAAGCTCTGCACTGATGTCAGCAACTAGTCCACCCTTCAAAGCAATTTTGGAACTCTTTTTCTGGAATGGCCATCAGAGGTATCGTCGTATTACCCTTGATGTCCTGAATGTCATCAAAATGTCTTCCTTTCAATATTTCCTTTACCTTCAGGTAAAGAAAGAAGTCATTGGGGGCCAGATCAGGTGAGTAGGGAGGGTGTTCCAATACAGTTATTTGTTAACTGGCTAAAATCTCCCTCACAGACAGTGCCATGTGAGCTGGTGCATTGTCGTGATGCAAGAGCCGTCAATTGTTGGCGAAAACTTCAGTTCATCTAACTTTTTCATGCAGCCTTTTCAGCACTTCCAAATAGTAACCAAGCTTGGTTAACTGTTTGTCCAATTGGTACAAATTCATAATGAATAATCCCTCTGATATCAAGAAAGGTTAGCAAAATCATTGCAACAAGCTCGCAAACTTAATTGTCGGACCTCGTATAATGGTTGTTCACTAAACTTTAGATGTAAAGGGGAGAAAGTAAAAAGCACAAGGCCTCAATCCAAAGGCATAGTCAAAAGAGGCAAAAGCTCTGCTTTCCTGGAATTATGGTGTGTTAAGCCAGGTCCTCCTAGAAGCAGGTGCCAAAACAGAATTAAACATGAAAGACTTTTTATTAGGGGAAATGCCTATGAGAAAAAAAATAGAAAGGAGCCAAAAGAGGTGAGCAGAGGCATCAACCACAGTACAAGTCTGGCCCCGGGTGAAGAGGCGAGGGAGGGACCTTACCCTACATCTAAGAAATGTTCAGTGAAGCCACTGGGGAGAACCAAGCTAAAATCCAGCCAATGGAGAGGCCTATATCCCCCGGAAATATGCCTGCTTTAGTATCACCGCTTAGATCTGTGGTTGGCTGGGAGCCACCCATGAGAAGCAAGGGGTGACTGCTACGAAGGACTCAGAAGTAGCAGCTGGTCACTGGCCAGTTACACTCCCGGTAGTTGGAGGTCAATCACTTGTATCCTCAATGGCTGCCACATAGAGAAAAGGACAGTCTACCTGTAGAATTCTCTCCTAGATAGCTTCCCTGGACTATTTCTTCACATAGTGACCTACACCGAAGGCCAGAGATGATGCTGAGGCAGACTTCAATGATATGTGGGAGAATGTGCCAGAGAGAGTAATCCCTATCTTTAGAGCTCGGCCCTGGGTTTCTATAAATATTTCTTTCATGTCTCAAGGAAGTGGTCCAAAGCAAGTTAGACACTGACCCCAAGACCCCTATTTCTCTTCCCCAAAGAAGTGTGGATTTGTGGGTATTATGGATTGAATTGTGTCCCTCAAAAAATATACCGGAGTCCTAATACCCTGCAACTCAGAATGTGACATTAGTCGTAAATAGGGTCTTTACAGAGGCAATCAAGTTAAGATGAGGTCATCCAATATTACTGGAGTCCTTATAAAAAGGCGAAAATTGGACACAGGTACAGACATGAACAGAGAGAAGATGATGTGAAGAAACATAGGAAGAATGCCATGTGACAGTAGAGGGTTGGAGTGATACATCTACAAGCCAAGGAATAGTAAGGATAACTAGCAAACCACCAGAATCTAAGAGAGGGTCATGGACCAGATCTCCCTCACGGGCCTCAGAAGGAACCAACCCTGCCAACAACTTGAGTTTGGACTTCTAGCCTCCAGAACTGTAAGACAATAAATTTCAGTAATTTTAAGCCACCTAGTATGTGGTACTTTGTTGTAGAAGCCCCCAGGGAACTAATGCAGGGAGCTACTCTGGACAGAGTTAGAACGGAAGCAATAAAATGCCTTAAGTAAATTCACAGAGTGTTCGTGCAGAAAGCAGCCTCAGAACAATGCTGCCCAAAGCTTAGTTCATATCCCATTAATGTGCTAAAAGATTCTCTCTGCATCAGCAACGAACTGACTGAAAATTCTAGTCCTTACTCTAGAGCGATATCCATACACTTACTAGTGACATATTAAGTTTAGTAAATCTTGGTTCGTATATTGGACAGTTATAAACGAAAATTAGAACGTTATTAGCATTTTCTGAGCCCTCTACTGAAAAATAGGTCTGCTGCTGCCTTGGTAACTTTGTCTATACAGAATTTGAAATTCCAAAATTTTTAGGGAGAGCTCATTATAAATCATACTGTATTGAGTTGGGTAGTTGGATGTCAATTGCTGCCCTTTTTGCATTAATGAATAGATTTGGAGAATAGCTGTTACAAGTTTTGTGTTGTTTTTAATTATTGATCATTTGTTCTTTAATGGTTAGATTTGTTCTCCAATTCTTTTCTATATTCACTAAGTTCTTTTTCCACTGCAGATTAGGAGCAAGTGGGATAAGTGGTTCATGGGGACTTGTGTCCCATCAAAATGGGCCATTACTTTTAAAAGTTGGTGACCAATGGGATAACTCCATTTCCATCCCTTCTCTAGCTCTTTCCTTTTTATTAATGAGGAAACTGAAGACCAGTGTTCGTTTTTGACTTGTGTGTGAATAGGCAATTGACCTCATTTTACTAACAAAAATTTTTTTTTTGTTTTTAAAACATATTTGTTGAGTGCTTTCAAAATGTCAGGCTGTGTTGAGTTTGTTTTTTAAATTACAACGTTTTACTTCATCTACCAAACAATGAAGTAGATACTATTATTACCTCATTTTCACAGATTAAAAAATTGTGAACGTTACCTGATGTCACATTGTTAAAAGTGATCAAGTTGAGATTTGATTCTTAACAAGTTTTCAAAGCTCATGTTCTTATTAACTGGGCCAATGTTTCTTAAACCGGACATCTGTTACAGTCTGAATGTTTGTATCCCTCCAAAATTCATATGTTGAAATTCTAACCCCCAAAGGTGATAGAATTAGTAAGGTGAAGTTTTTCGGAGGTGCTTAAGTCATGAGCGTGAGACCCTCATAAATGGGTTAAGTATCCTTATGAAGAGGCTCCGGAGAGAGCCCTACACCCTCTGCCGTGTGAGGATATAATGAGAAGTCTGCAACCAGAAGACAGCATTCACTGGACCATGCTGGCACCCTGATCTCAGACTCCCAGCCTCCAGAACTGTGAGGAATAAACCACTGTTGTTTATAAGCCACTAGTCTGTGATATTTCTTTTAGCAGTCCAAAAGGACTAAGACAGCATCCATGGACCTCTGGGGTCAACTGTCTTTTTCTCAAGGGCCTGCAAGTGTAGGCATATTTTTTCTTTCATTTTGATAAAACCATATCCTGAGGATTAGCTGGATAAGCACCTGCCAGCTGACTACTGACACAGGATTCCAAGGCCCATATTTGCATTAGTATTTACAACTAAGCACATGCCAAGTGAAGGCCAAATGTGGTTGGAACTTGCTGGTAGATGAAGAGTTCCCCACAGTATGCACAGAAAACCTGGACGACCTGAGTCATCCCATGAAAAATGTTGGTGGAGGTATGCCAGTTGTGAAGAATCTGCACAGTAGCTATGTCTCATGAAAGTTACCTTCAACTTCTGAAAATCTGTAATCCTGACGGATTGCCATGCCACTCAGGGTTCAAGCAAGAAACAGATGGCACAATCAAGGAGATAATGGAGGAGAATTAAGTGAAGAGACTATTTACAAAGGTGTGGGCAAGGTTAAGGGAAATTAAGGAGAAATGGAGTAGGTTCCCAGAATAAGTGACGGTGAGAAACTAGGAGGGGTTGGAGAAGTAGCTATTACTGCAACCTAGAAAGAGGGAGGGACGAAGGGAGGGAGAGAGACAGAGACAGAGAGAGAGAGATCCATAATCTTTAGAAGAGGGATACAAACAGGACTTGGGGACCCAGAAGAGAGGGTGCTAGAAGAATTAATAATTTGTCCACAGTCTTATTCCTATGTATCACCAATCTTCTATGCGTATTCCCCATTCCTGGAATCGAACCAGAAGCCAAAAGACCAACTGCCCTTGATGCATTTCACACAGGTCAGTCTCCCTGGGCACAAATCAGGGTAGAGAATGCTAAAGAGTAGAGCTGGTGGGGCAAATAAAGATATCCAGCCTTGTTATATTACCCAACAATGTATTGCCTTGTCATGATAATAACATCTAAATTGATGTTCTATTTTCTGGAAAGTATAAATATTTATTAATATTCATCATTGAGGAAAAACAAGACCTCGGCACATCTTTCCTTCCCCCATTGCAAGGAGGTGGGATAAAACGACTACCAAGTTTTGTATTTAAACAAAGAGTTTGAGATTTTATGTCTCTCTTAAATTAACAAATAACATTCTCATTCACCAGCATTTCAATTTTTTGAGTGAAAAATTAAGAGGTTGAGTTAAAGTTGGGAGGTAGGTACTAGTAAATACAAATGTATCTTCCTGGTTAATTGTTTTTAAATAAAAGACTAAAAAATGCTATTGAATGACAGATGATTTCACAATGACTTCAAGTGGTTGGAATGATGCATCTCAGTTAGCAAAGGAAAAGCCTTCAATTCTTTTACACAAATTAAGTTTTCCAAGCACAAGGAAAGCCATAACTAAATATAATTCTTGAGTAAAAGACCTAGTGATTTTGATGAACTCAAGGCTTGTCATGAGCTAAAATTTGACACAGTAATAGGCAATTTAATGTAACCTTAAGCCAAAGGAACTTCAGATCAAAGGAATTAATATTCATGGGGCGTTTCACAGATGAAACAATACCTGGAATTTTGAACCCCATTTAATATTCCAAATTTGGAAAATTCCAAAATTCCAAAATGGCAAAATAATGACCAGCTAATAAAGGATCTCAAAACTAGATTATAAAAACAATTTAGAGTCACAGGGATATAAAATACAGAATAGGGAATATAGTAAGTAATATTATAATAACTATGTATAGCATCAGATGGGTACTAGACTTAACAGGGTGATGATTTTTTAAGTTATATAAATGTCTAATCACTATGTTGAACACCTGAAACTAATAAAATGTATGTCAATTATAACTAAAAAAATAAATTTTGAAAAATGAAGACAATTTAGAAACACTATGGATATAAAACCTAGGGTAGATTTAAGGAAGATTTGATATGGCAAACATCTGCAGCTTTATGGAAAAAGGATTATGCTGGTTTCATGTGATTCCAAATGGCAAAACTAGGAGCAATAGGATTAAATGACAGGCAAAAAGATTTGGACTCAATATCAAGAAGAACTAATGAGAAACTAGAAGTGTCCACAGGTAAAGAGCCTGTGTCTTGACATGGAAAGTTGAAGAAGAGAATGGATCTCAAGGAAGTTGAAAGATTCTTGCAATGAAGACATGGTTGAACTGAATAATCTCTGAGGTTCTGTAATTTGTGATTTGATGACAAAAGAACATTTTGAAATTGATGTCAAATTGAAATGGCTAGCATGGGGTGAGGAAGAGTATAAGAAGTTTTAGATTTAAAAAAAAAAAAAAAAAGGAAGAGAGAACATTAACCATGAGTGTATCTTGTGGCCCATTAAAACAGAAAAATGGGGAAAGGGTGTAAAAGGTCACAGAGAAAGTGAACGAGAAAACGTACCCTAAAGAACAGGGAAAGTGTTGAGAGGAAAATGTGTATTATACTTTTTTGGAGGTTACTTTTCTAAAGATGCACTCAAAACAATTATTTATAGCATTCACTTACTTTACTATTTATCTTTTATACTTTCTGTATCAGATAGACCTCATAGAGAATGTGATGCTTTCCCTATATTTTTGATGCCAACATACTTGAAACAGCATTCAGAAGTAGAAAGAAAGCAGAAATAAATGCTTTTGTCAATGTCACAGAAACATTGCTTGACTGTACATGAAAATTGTCAAAGGCCTAACTGTAGAAGTTAGAAAGTATGATTTTAAGTAGAACATTTCAGTTGTTCAGTATCTTTATCTCCCCAAATGTGTAAAAGCTGTTATAGCGTAAAACTTACTAAATAAGTGAAACAGTGCTCTTCTTCAGCATTGTTTTGTGCTACTTTAAATTACAATGAGTTCAGAAGTCATTGACCAACAGTAAATTATTTTGTTATACATATGATGCCTAATATTGATTTACAATCAAATACCAATTATAACTTTCAAGAAAAATAAACAGTATAGAATTTGATTAAAACTAGGCCCTAGAGTAGGAATTTTAAAGCATATTTTAAAATAATATTTAAATAAATATTTAAATAAATATTTTAAAAGTTGGTTCTTTATTATGTTTTCATCTTCAAGGACATGACCTTGAAGGTGTTGGCATCTCTCCCCTAACACTCAAAATGAAAACATTCTCAACTAGAAAACTAAAGGATAAGCAAGAAGACAGTTGTTTGGGCTTCTGTGACAAGATTCTTTATCCATCCTTGGAACCCTATAAAGAAATGAAAAGGACAAAGAAGAATGAAAAGGACACAAAGCCCCACACCTTCTCAGCAACCAAAAAGTCAACTGAAAATAGCTATTTCTTCTCATATTATGAGAATCCAGTTGGCCTAATCCAGAAAAAAATGAAAACGTCCAAGAGTTAAAGACAAAGCTGAGTCCAGGGAGTTCTAGGAACTTGAAGGAAACACATCAATAAATAAGGATTTCCATCATTGGAACTATGTGCAAAGGTGAATTGGACATGGTCCCTCCCCTTAAAGGGCCTCAAGGGTAGAAAAGTGACATGAATTCTCATACAAAGATTACAGGAGAGATACAGTGAAAATGTATGAAACTCAGTGAAATGAGAGAAGTTCATTAAAGGAGAATCAAAAAATGAAATAGTGCTAACTCCGAGCCTTGAATAATGGGCATAATTACAGCTGACGGAAATAGTGTGAAGAGGCAGAAGAAGAGATTGCAAAAGTAAAAACATAACAGCTTGAAATGACTGGTAGACCAGCCATTGCTCAGCACCCCTGGATGCCTCCTGGTCCCCCGGCCTTGCCTCGTTATCTTATATCTCTGCGTGAATATTCCAATAACATTGACTGAGTTTGAATACATTTGTTTCCAAAGAGCATACCAGGAAGTTCCCTTACCCAGCTGAGTTAGCAGGGATCTGCTTCCTCCATGAATGTTTAAGGCCATGAAGAGGTAGAAGGGGACTAAAGTCTGAGTTGCCACGGATGCTATTTATGTGTGTCTCAGGGATCAAGGCACAGAAGGAAGGGCTACAACCCTGCTGGAATGCAGCCTGCCCAAATAATTCAATTAGCCAAAACAATTCTAAGTAGGAGAATCTGGAGTAGCAGAATAAAGAGGTTCACTGATACAGTTTTTAAAAAGACAAATATTTCATCTGCATTCTTCCATCCAAACTTCTTAAGCTCTAGCCAACTGCACCCAAATTTACCCATTTGCTCAAAAAGGACATGCCAAGCCTTAGAAATCAATCAAAGGGGTTGGTTGTGACAAGTCTCTGGCCTGCAGGGCCAGACCTCAAACTGGCATCTTTTGTTCCTTCAAACTCGATGAGCTCCCATCTCCAAATGCCTACTGGAGATGGTTTGGAAGTACAACTTTTTATAGCTCCTACCTTAAGGCTAACACAAAGACTAATACAGATGTGGTTGTACTTCATTCTTTACTAGAACCTTCAAATACACTATCTCATTTAGGGAGACTACTGATTCAGCCACTGATAAAGCTACTGATCCAGCTCCAGGGGGATGTGTAATTTAAAGTGGTTTTCCCACAGACTTGGTAATTATTACACAGAGTACGTCACCTTATATAACTAAGATCCCTCTATATGTCACCAAGCTATTGGGATATAGCTGCCTGTTGGTATGTGAGTGACCAGCAACCATGATTAATTATTGAGTGCATACAACGTTCCAGGCACTGTGTTAAATGCTTTACATGCATCATGTCATTTAATCCTCCCAACAGCCTTATGAGGTCATGATAGTATTCTCTAGATGAGAAAATTGATACTTAGAAAGGTTAAGCAACCTGTGGTGCCACTATAGTTGCTAAGCTGGAGCATATATTCTAATAGGGGAAGATAAACAACTGATGGACAAGTAAACGTGAAATATGTCCGATAGTAATCCAGACTAAGAAGGAAAATAAGGTGGAAAAAAGAAGGATAGAAACAGAGGAATTTCTGTTTTTCATAGGGTCATCACTATTAAGATAAGACATGAGTAAGTAAGGGGCCAAGCCTTGCAGATAGCTAGGGAAATGTCACTGCAGAGAAAGGAAAAGCAAATGTGGAGACTCTGAGGAGGGAAAATGACTGACTTGTTGTGACAGAGCAAAGAAGCCATTGCAACTAGAGCAGAGTGAGCAAGAGACAGAGGCCAGGAGGAGAGCTTAGAGCCGAAACAGGATCCCGATAATGCAGAACCTTGTAAATCACAGAAACAAATTTGTATTTTACTCTGAATAACTAAGGAAACCATTGGAAGTTTTTTGAGCAGAGAAATAATACGATCTGGCTTGGTTCTTAGGTTAGGGATAGACTTCTGTGAAGAAACAGGAAGAGCAGTTAGGAGGACACTGTAATCTAGGGGAGAAATAATGTGGCACAGACTAGGGTGGAAGCAGGAGAAATGGTGGCAGTGGGTCAGATTCTGGATGTACTATGAAGGTGTTGATGAACAGATTCAATGAAAAAACGTCAAATGTGAGGAAAGATGAGTCAACTTGACTGAACAACTGGAAGGACAAATTTTCTATTTACGGCATGAGGAAATTGGTAGAAGGAGTAGGTGGGAGGCAGTCAGAAATTAGGAGTTTGATTTTGGACATGAGTCTCTAAGTGGAAAAAGGTTAATTAGGCAGATGAATGTAGGATTTCAGAGTTTAGGTAACTGCATAGATTGGAGATATTAATTTGGGACCATCTATAGGAAACGTAGAGTCGTGTGACCAGAAAAAGTCACTTTGGAGTGAGTATAAAGAAAACATACCTGAGAACTGATTCCGTTGGCCCAAGATTGCATTACGATATGCATCCCTAGGGCCCTCTCTTCAGATTTATGACTATCTGTTCCCCAAAATGTGCTTGCAATTTCTCCTCCTCGCTGGTAAAACTATGTAGAATAGTTCCCAACTACCTTCTGCCTATGAGAACGCTCATCTAACATTTTAAAACGTTGAGACATCCTCAAAGCACAGACACACATTATATATTTCTGCTACGAACTGTTCGGCACGATACCCCTTATTTTGTATTTAGGCAAGGGCGGAGAGATAAAGAATCAGTGGGGCAGACTGAAAAGGAGCAGTGCGTTCAGGGAACAAAGAGTGTGTGCCAGAAGCTGAGACGCAAAGGTGTTTTAAAAGGGCGTGAAAAAAAAATAAAATAAAAAAATAAAATTAAACTAAAAAAAAAACAAAGATATTTCAGAAACAGTTAAAGTAGAGATTTGAAAAAAAAGAAGAAGGGCATGAACAGGTACATCAAACGCTGCTGATGCAGTAAGAAGAGCAGGAAGAAAATCTGACTGGAATGCATCCAAGAGAGGGTGGGAAGAGAGGAACAAAGGAGTCAAAATGATTGCCCCGGATCACACCCCCACCAGCAGTCTTTAAAAGACTTCTTATCCCTGGGGCAAAAGAAAACCGCTCAGTGTAAGGCGTCCCTGGATTGCGGCTCCACTGAAAAACATCTGCCCTGAGTTCTGACTTCTCTGTACCTTCTCCAACTAAAGCACAAGATCCAACTGTAAATAATGTGTCCTGCTTTCCTCTTATTCTTCAGCCATTAATTACTTGTACCCAATTACTCCCTAGCAGTAATCAAATCCCTCTAAGTCATTTATTTCACAATAGTTGGCCATTTTGTGTATGCTGATTAATTTTATGTTTAACAATAAGAAACTGCTTCACTCCGAGATTATCTAGATTAAAATGTTACTTATTGCTTCTCTCAGTCTTCTCTGGCTAGACACAGTTATATCAACCAAATCACATTCATTTGCTGCAAATGAGAACGTATTTCTTTCTAGATTTTCATGGCAAGTCGCAATTCTTGATAAACATAGCCCTTGCAAAGCACAATCCTGTTTGAAAGTATAACGACGCGTTTCCCCGAAAGTAAGACCTAGCCGGACAATCAGCTCTAATGCGTCTTTTGGAGCAAAAATTAATATAAGACCTGGTCTTATTTTACTACAAGACCGGGTATAATATTATATAATACAATATAATATAATATAATACAATATAATATAATATAATATAATATAATATAATACCGGGTCTTATAATAATTTTTGCTCCAAAAGACGCATTAGAGCTGATTGTCCGGCTAGGTCTTACTTTCGGGGAAACACGGTAGCATTTCAGTCTGTTAGGCAGTTGATTGTTTTAGTTGCAGTGAATCCTTCCATAATGTCAAGGGGAACACATTGATTTTTTTTTTAAAAAATCGTTTTTACTCTCTCCTGCCTCAAAATTTCATGCCTGTTGGGGACAGCAGAGAATGAATAACTAGGACTATGTCTCAATTATTTATTCCTGACTTTATTTTGCAAAAGAGAAAACTGAGGCCCAAATCGTGCAGAGGGACATCTACAGTGGTAACTAAGAATGTAGTTCTGGTGATAAACAGCCTAAGTTAGAGCTCTGCCTCCACAATTCCCAACCGTGTGACTTGATCACGTTACTTCTCATCCATTGAATGGGTCCATAGAGTCAGCTCATAGAATTATTGTAAAATTAAATGACAAATTAAAGGTTCTGCGTATGGAGCCTGGAACATACGTAGTAGGTACTCGATAAATGTCATCTATTCTTAAGTAGTCTGCCTAAAAAGCAGAATCTGTTTGCCAAACTTTCCCTTTGCTACAACTTCCTCTAGACCAGGGCGTCTTCTGAACTAGACACAATGACAGAATTTGTGCCACACGAGCCAAATCACATCAGAGGGTGAAAGTGGAAATGAGAATGTGGTGAAATCTGTGCTCGATCCAGGGATGATTTCATTTCAACCAGAGGAACATTCCTTCTTCCCGCAAGTCAGCCCTGATGGGACCTTCACACAACAAATGTCCCCGTGAGTTGGGTGTCTCTGACTAGGAGTGAAGCTGCTGAGAAGGAAGTAGCTGAGCCTGTCACTGCCAATGGCAGCGTTCTTCCTGGGCTTAGGAGACACTATGGACACATCAGCAGTAAGACGTACACATCAGCAGTAAGAAGGTGAAGGGCAGGGTGAAAGGTGAGAGCTTAAAGACTCATAACTTCTCGAATGGGTCACTGGCCTCACTCTCTGGCCACTTTGCAGCAAACCTTCCCTTTGGGAATTCTTCCCTCCAGAGAGCCTCAGACTCACTTTAGCAGAGCTTTGTACTGTCCTTAAATATTTTTAATGCACACAAGCACCTCCTTTGGGGGTATGCCAGCCAGACTTGCAAGACTTGACTGTAAATGCTTGGTTTAGCCTGGCTTTATTTATGTTTAGCTGCTTCCTCTCTCACTTTTTTATATGGAAAGGAAGTACCAGAATTAAGGAAATGGTTGTGAAGAGAGTTCTTGACATAAATATAGACGACAAAATGCCTTTTATATCTCCTGTTATCACTGCACGGCTCACTCCTATTTGGAAATACAGAGGTTCCAGACTTAACTTGGATGTATCCTAAACTGAGCTGGAAAAAGCAGAGAGCCATAAAGTACTTCCAATATCTTTTCCTTGAAAACTGTCGGCCTTAGTACAGACACCTCTAAGAAAACCTGCAGTACAAAACCTATTTTGACTCTCACCCCCCATTTTTAATAGACTTTATTTTTTAAGAATAGTTTTAGATTTACAGAAAAATTGAGAGGATAGTACAGAGAGATCCCCTATACCCCATACTTGGGTTTCCCTATTATTGAGCTCCTACATTAGCACGGTACATTTATCACAATTAATGAACAACTGTTGATACCTTATTATTAATAAGAGTCCATACTTTATTCAGATTGACAAAGACTTGCTAGTTATTATTATTATTATTATTATTATTATTATTATTATTGTGGAATTGTACAGAATTTATAAATTAATTTTGGAAGAACTGACATATTAACAATATTAAATCTTATTATCGACGCACGTGGAATAAACTTCCATGCATATAGTCCTTTTACAATATTATTCAGTAAAGTTTTATAGATCTCTCAGTATTGTTCTCATGTGTGAAGATTCATTCATAGCTATGTTACATTTGCAACCCTAGTGTATATATATATTTTGTATTTTATTGAACTTTTGCTGCAGGTATATAGGAAACCAAATTATTTTTTGTTTATTAATCTATGTTCAGTAAACTTGCTGAGCTCTCTTATTAATTCTAAAAATTTGTAGATTCTCTTAGGTTTTCTATGGAGACAATTATATCCAATTACAAATAATAAGAGTATGTTTCTTCCTTTCTATCTTTCTTCTCATAATTTTGTTTCATTTTTCTTACTATACTGGTAGGATCTCCATTGTAATATAGAATAGGAGTAGAATACGGAGAAATTTCATTTTCACCTCATTCTAAAGGAAATATTTCTAAATTTTTGCCACTAAATATTCAGTTTCCTATAAGTTTTTGGTATGCACCATTGATCAGATTAAGGAAATTCTTTCTATTTCTAATTTGCAAAGAGTTTTAGCTTCTTTTTAAAATGAGAGCGTGTTGAATTTTATCACCTTTTTTTTACATTTATCTAGATGAGGTAAATTATTTTAATAAATTTTCTAAAACTAAACCAAGCTGGCAATCTTGTTAAAAACTTAGTTTTGTCATGGTGTATTATCAACTAATGTTATTCCACGTCTTATCAATTAGTGTTATTGCACAATAACATAGTAACAAACCACCTGAAAACTGAGTGACTTAGAGCAGTCATCATTTACACTCACGGATTGTCAGTCACCTGTGGTGGCAGAGAAGATTCTGATTCATCTGTGGTATCTGGAACAGCTTTGCTAACCTGAGCTTGTGAGCTTGTGCACGTGTCTTCAGGTCATCAGATGTAAGCTGGGCTGGGTTGGGCAGCTCTAGTGAGCGGCCAGTCTGTAAGTTGGCTAACTGGCTTCCCTCCTCAGAACCCATCCTCTTGGGACCAGCAAGTGAGCCCTTCATGTTCTTCCCATGATGATGATAGAGGGACAAGAAACAGCTATTTTTATACAAGCTCATTCCAAGCCCTTGCACATCATCTCTACCAAATTCCTATTGACCAAAAAAATCACGCATGGCAGAACCCCAAGTCAAATGATAAGGAAGTACACACTACTTTTGTGAGTGAGAGGAATTCCACATCAGGAAAAGTGAAGAATTTGGGCCAACAATGCACTGCACTACAATGTATTATTCTTTTAATACATTGTCTATTCCTGGTTTTGTAAGATGCAAAAATCCTATTAAGCATATAATTTTAGAATTGTCCTCTTGTGGCTTGGTGATGGGAAAAAGTTTAAATAGCATCACCATTCTCTCTCTCTCTCTGTTTTTTTCATATCTAGGACATGAATTGCCCCAGAGATTTCCCAAGGCCAACAAACTTTATTTTTCTCGTAACTCTACTAATTCCTACATCTTTATAAAGAAATTTTCTATGCTTCAAGAACCATTTTAGGTTAAAAGAACTTAAGAATTTCTTCACATATTCAAATAAAAGATGTCACTGTGGGTCTATGAATGTGAGTCAAAGTTTAGCGAGAGAAAAAAAGTGTCTGTTGCAAAAATAAGGAGCTTATAATATAGGAATTGGGACAAATGTGAGTGCTGCTAAGGGACAACTTTTCTTGTCAGGACATTGCCAACAAGACCTTTTGACTTACCTGATTCATTTCACAAAATGTACTTGGTCTCAAAATAATACCATTAACAATAGCAACAAAGAATGTAAAGTGTATAGCAATGAACCTAATAACGAATGCATAAAACCTTTCAGAGAAAACATTTTAACTATAATAAAGTACACGAAGGAAAATTAGTATAAATTGAGTGGTACAACAAATGGGATAATTAATATGGCATAGAGGTCAATTCTCTCCCAAATTAATTTGTAAATTCAACACAGTAGCAATAGAAAAGACAGCTGGAGGGATTGAACAAACTCATTCTAAAGTTTATGTAAAATAAACTTCAGCCAAAGTCAACTTTGAAAAAGCAGAACAAGAAGGAAAACTAATCCTACAAGCCATTAACATATATTACTAAGCCATAGAGACTTTTAAAAATGAGATGACACTGATATAGAAACAGAAAAATGGATTGTTTAGACTAACAAGCTAATGGAACACATGGAAGAAACAAAAATAGACCCCTGCACATTTGAAGACTTGTTGTATGATAAAGGTGGTACCATAAGCATGAGGAAGAGATGAATTGTTTAGTTGATGATGTTATGAAAATAACAACAACAACTAGCTCACCAAATGGGGAAAAACAGAGCTGTACTCTTATTTTTTCATCACACGTCAAGTGAGCACTAAATGAATTAAAAACCCAAATGTAAACATAAAACCGTAAATCATACAGAAGATAATGTGAGAGAATATATTTTTGACCAAGGCTGCAGGGAAATCTGAAAGAAGTATTCAATAGGCTACAAGGTTAAAAAAAGAAGGAGAAGGAGAAAAAGAAGAAGGGGAAGAAAAAGAATAGATGTGATTACATTGAAACCAAGGATCTCCTAAAGGATATTATAAAATGATGGGCAGAAAGGAGACTGGGAATAGATATTTGCAACTTTTAAAACTGATGAAGAGAGGGGAGTTGACACTGTATGAGGGATATAAATGATAAATGTCTAACTATTACATTGTTTTATGCACCTGAAACTAATAATAAACAAACAAACAACAACAAAAACTGATAAGGAAATAATACGTAGATCCTAAAAAAGATCTCTTGACTATAAAGAAAAAGACAGGAAGCACAGGAGAAAAGTAGAGGAGCTCGCCTAACAAGTCCAGGGAAGATACTCAAAGTCACAATTACTAATAGGAAGATGCTAATTAAAGCAACAATGAAAAATCAATGTATACCTATCAGAGTGAAAAAATAAGGAAGATGAGCTTTGTTGGGGAGTTGCGGAGCTAAACACTCGTGCACTGTGAATGGGAACAAAAATTAATTTATCCAGCCATGTCAGAAAGCAGTATGGTAGTATCCAGGAAAATTAAGCATTTGTATGCTTTGTGATTCCATGATGCCACTCTTGGAAATCTATATTTCAGGAAAATGCTCTCAGAGATTCTTAAGTTTATGAAGTTTGGAAAATAGGGTAATTGTATATCATGGAATACTATAAAGCTCTCAGAAGTATTAAAAAAAAAGAAAAAACTAGATGCACAAACAATAACGTTGACCAACCTTTAACACATTGTAAGAAGTGAGCAAACTATTAGAGAGGGATTTATCGTGCAATATCATTTACGTAAATTAAACACATACACAAGTCAAAACCATGTATTTTACAAGAATATGTGTGTATTTAAGTGCATATATATTTACATACTTAAAGATATATATGTATATATACATATATATGTATATATATGTACATATATATATATACATATATATATTTAAGAATATAAAGCAAGTCTATTAGGCAGGAAAATAAATAGGACTAAATAAAGCCTTGCATGAGTTGATTATGATTATCTGCTATGTACTCAGGACTACAATAAGCTCCACTCTCTTCCTGAGTTCCAATAGTTCAAAGAAAAAGAGAAAAAGAAAGAAAAAGTACCTATGTATCCTTAACCCGAAGGTTCTTTGGAACATGCCACAGAAATTTTCCAGTGCAAGGTTAGAGACTAGTAAGAGGCTGAATCTAATCTAATAAACTTTCCCTGGCTTTTGCATGATTTATTTACAACACGCCAAGATTTTAAGAGAGTTAACTCCCCCCATATTTAAGGTTTTAGGCTGTTTTAATCTAGTCATGATTCTTTGTAGCATGGCAGAGGCAGATGGGTTTGCTAATCCAACCTCATTGAACAATACTGCTTAGCAGCATTCTGTGAAGACTGTCCTCTGTGACTTACACAGCACCGTGCATCCCCATAGGGATGAGTCTATCTAATAAACCACAACTGATAGGTGCCTTTTTTTACTCTAATGTTTGGTCACAACCTGATAATATTTTTAAACTTCCAGCTACAGTACCCATTAGCTGATACAATGACTGGCTACTGAAGACTGCCACGCTGAAATTAGTCAAGGTGCCATTTAAAAAAAATTCATTACTAGCATCTCCCTATCAGTCCCTTTTATTCACCTCAGATGGGGCGGGGGGAGCAGGCAGGAAAGTGACAGAGATTGGTTTTAAGCCTGTTTTACAAAGTTGAATTTGTTTTAATGCTTTTGTTTTGAATTAAGAAGGTCCCTTCAATAAATAATCATCACTCAAATTAAAAGGAAATATTATTGGTCCACCAAGAGAAAGAGAACCGTGCAAGTCCCATTCCATTATTCACCAGTCAGAAGACACCGGGGAAAACTATGTTTAGTTGTACAAATCAATTTCTAAGAAGGACTTATACAAACTGATTCCTATGCAAATGAAAATAAACATCATGGTATTAAGTCTAGAAACCACATCAACTCAGGAGCTAACGGTATCAATACCAGAGAAGAAGAATTCTAATATTTGAGGAAGAATACATCAAACACAGGTGTTTGAGTTCTACCCCTATCAGGGACTCCAAGGTTTGCTGTGTTTATAAATCTCATACATTCTCAAATAGCAAAGAGTTTGTTTCAGTCTGTATGATAAATTACAAGGAAGATTTAGGTATCAGATCAGATGTTGCACTAAGTGACACCTCATGGACCGCTCCAGCCCTGACTTACAATGCATCAATGAAACTGTTTTTCATGTGTAAAGGGAAATGAAGCTATTCTCTTCATAAATGGCATATGCACTGGATTTTTGATTCACCACTCTTTCCAGGTTCCAGATGGAATGAAATGAAAGTTTTCCCCATCATCCTGGATCATTTTATTGCTAGCTTGACTCTACTGGACAGATATGACTGAGACTTTAATATCTGCAAAAACCCAAGAACCCAATCTTGGAATGAGTCACCATTTTTTATGACAGAGGCTGCCGACAAAGTTCCCAATCAGAAGTGGTATTTTTAAAGCAGGGACTGTACAGTATATTTCTCAAATTGTCTGCTTCCCCCTTCTTTGGAAACTATCTGAGAGACTGTCTACAGCACATTGAGACTGGAGCTTAAGTGTATTTGTATCAAAAGCATGAAGACACCTGTAAGCCTGATGGGATAGCCATGCAATTTTTTAACTGGCTTATTCAGTAGCACCATCAAGATGAAAACCATGAGATTTATGTTTGTGACAAAACCACAGAGAGCCAAGAGAAGCACTGTTTCTGGATCCCTGTCAAGAAGAGGCCACTCTGGATAGGAGAGCCTCTATACACAGTCATTACCAAAGACAGCTCTGGGGGTATTTTTCAAACCAGGAGGGAGGGCAGGGCCCAGCCACTGTTAACTTGAAGTCCGGGGAGACTCGTGGTCCAGCCTGCAGGGTCTTTTCATCTATCCCAAGCTGTTTGCAGAGACCAGTTTTTAATCTGCCACCTCTCGAAATGTATTTCATTCACTGTCAAGGTTGAAAGTATTTGATTCATCAGCTTCTATGACAACCGACCAAGGAAGCAGCTGCTGGCTTCTTTATATGTACCAGGTAACAACTCATCAGAAATGATCTCCATCATTTTTGTAAAATATCCTTATTTCTAAAATAAATAAATAAATATTTTGAAGCATAGAAACTGGTAGGCTTTTCTTTGTGAACTCATCTGTGGGAAGAAGTGAGACAGTGGGAACAGAGAAATCCCCCCATTCAGGTACTGCCTGCACCAGGAACTCTTGTTTTTTTCATGGTTGCATTAATGTAACAGCAGTTCCTTTCAGGGATGGCACCACCCTCTAGGGGACATTTTTTGGTTGTCACAATGATTAAGGAAACCCTAACAGTGTTCATTAGTTGGGGCCTGCAATGAGTTGCACAGTCTCACATGTGGAAGACTTGTAGCTTGTGCAGCTTTTGAATGTACCATAGGATTTTCTTGTGGGTGGAAATCTATAAATAATCCAAGCTGAGACCCTAACTGCATTTTACACATAAGCACAAATTATATTTGCATAATTTTAATATTCATTGAAATCTCCAGGAATTCAACTACCATGAAAACAAAAATAAGGGAGTACTTGGTTTTGTTAAGAGACTTACAACAGTTGTTCTTCATTGTAGAGAATCATGTGATCACCAGCAACTCTCTGCCTGGTGTCATTCTGAATTCTCAGCTGTCACACACAGAATGGTTCTACCTCTAATTATAAGCGTCTGACTCTTTCATGTATGCTTGTAATACGTGTTATATTTAAAATTATTTTATTTCTCCTTAGGTTACAGTTAGGCATTATAGAGATTGTTTTTGGATACAAATCTTTTGTCGGGTAAATATGTTGCCATTATTTTGTCCCAGTTCATGGCTTATGTTCTCATTTACTTAACAACTCCTTTTGAAGAGTAGATGATTTCAATCGTGATAAGTCTAAGTCATATCTTTAGTATTTAGTGTTTTTGGTATCCTGTCCAAAAGTCTGCTAACCCAAAGTTCACAAGGATAGTCTCCTGCTTTCTAGAAGTTGTATGGTTTGAACTCTTTTTAGGTCTACGATTGATTTCAATTAAATTTTGTGTATGTCGTGAGGCAGAGCTTAATCTTCTTTTTGCATAGGGATATTCAGTTGTTCCAGTATCATTTATTAAAAATATAAAGCATTTTTTGCCATTGAATTACCTTGAAGTTTGTTTAAAAAAATCAGTAGTTCTTATATGTATAGCTCTATCTCTAGTCTCTTTATTCTGTTCTGTTCTTCTGTGTTTCTTTTTACATAAATATCACGTTGTCTACTGTAGCTTTATATTGTCTTGACATTAGGTTGAATAATTCATCTAACTTTATCCTTCTTTTTCAAAATTGTTTTAGCTACCTACCCTAGGATCTACATACTTTTATATGTATTTTTATATGCATTATCTTGTCAGTTTCTATAAAAAGCATGTTAGGATTTTGATTAGATTGACCTTAAATGCGTAGATCAAGTTGGGAAATAATGGGTATCTTAACAATATTGAGTCTTCCAAGCCATGAACATTTAGTTAGGTCTTTTCATTTTTCTCAGCAATATTTTATAGTTTTCATTGTAGAGGTCTTTCATATCTTTTACATGGATCCTAAGTATTTCATGATGTTATTGTATATACTAGAGTATTGTTTTTAAATTTTGTTTTCTAATTTCTTATAGATGTATGTAGAAATATAATTAATTTTTGAATATTGACCTTCTAACCCAGTAACCTTAGCAAAACCATTTACTAAGCAAAATCTACTTTTTTTTTTTTTGTAGATCTTAGGGTTTTCTAAATAAACAGTTACTGCAAATAACAAGAGGGTTGTTTTTTTCTTTCATTTGTTGTGCTTTTTATTTCTTTTATTTGCAGAGTTGCTCTGGCCAAGAATTCTAGATCAATGTGAAATAAAAAGGGTAGGAACAAACCTTCTTGCTTTGTTACTACTCATCTTTGGAATCAAGCATTCAATGTTTTTCCATTGACTATATTAACCTATGGCTATAGGTTTTTCATCTATGTACTTTTTCAAATTGAAGATATTTTTTTCTATTTATATTTTGTTGAGAGTTTGGGCATGAGGAGATGTTGATTTTTGTCAACATTTTTTTCTGCATCAAATATCTTTTTAGACATGACCATATAGTTTTTCTCCTTGACTCTATTAATATGGTGAATTTCATTGCTGTGTTCTGTATGTTGAACCAACTGCACATTCTAGGAGTTGGGAAAGGCAGTGTATCTACATGTTGAGAAACATGGCTCTGGACTCAAGCAGCCTGGATTCAAATGGCAGCTCCACTAGTTACTACCTATGTGTTCTTGGACATATGTAACCAGGATAATAATCACATGTCCTGAGTGTAACCAGGATAATAAAACCTACCTCAAGGTTGTTGGGAGGATTAAATGATTTGTATAGAAACTGTCTACTGGAAATCTTTAATTGATGCATTATATGCATCTCAAATTTGAAATATCCAAAACAAACTCCCAATTTTCTGCTCCCCTAAAACTTGCTCCTTCCACTGACTTCCTTATTAAATGTCAACTCCATTCTATCCTCAAGGCAAAAGCCTTCTAGTTTCTCATGCCAAACACCTTGTACTCATCCTTAGCTCTGTTCTTTCTCATATCAAATATATAAAATGTCAGCAAATCCTGTAGTTTCCACCTTCAAAGATATCCAGAATCTGATCACTGTCAACTACCTCACTGCTACCACACTGACACTCTAACCTCTATCAGTAACCTAACTGATCTCTGAGCTTCCACTTTTGCACCCCAAAGCCTATTCTCAGCTCAGCACCCATTGTATTCCTGAGAACACCTAAGTGAAATCATGGCACTCCTCTGCTCAATAACCCTCTTGTGACCTTTGAAGGCCATTCATGACCTTTCAAGCACCCTCTTATCTGGCCCTATTCTCTCTATGACCTGTTTCTTACTACACTCCCCCAGCACTCTTGCTGCTCCAGCCACACTGGTCTCCCCACTCCTTTTCTAATCAGAGCAGGTACAGTTCCATTTTAGGATCTTTGCAGTTGTTTTTCTTTTTGCCTGGAAGTCTCTTCCCCTGTATATTTGCGTGGCTTGCTCCCTTACTTCCTTCAGGTTTTGATTCCAATATTAACTTCTCAATCAGGCCTTTCCTGGCCACCCTCTCTAAGAGTCTGTGTATATTGACACTGCAACATATCCTAACTTTCCTGCTTTAATTTTCTTCAAGCATTTATCATAATATACTATATAATTTACAAATACATTTTTTATTATATGTTTCTCCTCTCCCTTACTATTAGAATATAAAGTCCATGAAGAAAGTGATTTTTATATTTTTTACATTCCTTTATTTCAAGTCCCCAAACTATGCCTGGCACATAAATGTTCAATAAATGTTTGTTGACTTATTAAATGAATGAATGAATGAATTATATGAGATAATACAAGAAAGGTATTTAGCACAGTTCCAGCACTCAGAAAATTTTCAAATATTAATGATGATAATTTCAACATTTACAACTATGTTCAGCCTCCCCCAGCTTTCCACAGGCATCAAGACATGTTCTAAATCTTGGAATAAACAGGAAAACTGTTTCAGCTCTTTATCATTGGCATTAGTACTTCTTGTGTTTAGTTGGGTAGAAATACCACAATAGTCAGAAATTCCACAGGCTGCAAATTAGCTGGACTTGCGCAGACCATTGCCCATCCAAGGATATACCTGGAGATGAGAAATTTGATATCCTTCTACTATTCTTCCTGTCTTGGATAAAAAGCCACTTCCAAATCCCATCAGCACCTTCAAAATCCTCTCTGACCACTCATTTCCCCAACTTCCCTTTGCTCTGTGACCTTCCTGCCCCCATGGTACAGTCTGGTGCTTTCTATGAGTTAGTTTTGTCAGGTAAATCTGTTTCTCCACGTGGGGGCATGGAGAACCAGGATGCACCGGCAATATAGGCACCTTCTGAAGCAGTAGTTGAGCAAAAGCCTTTAAAAGTCCTTTTAGTGACAGAAAGTCAACTGAGTAAGAAAGAAGGTTCTCAATTAAGCCAAAAAATTTTTTTAACTCAATAGATTGATGTAGCTCCCTACTGTCAGTTTCTCTTTATTGCTTCTGTGAAAAGTGCAAACAAGAGCAACCTTAGACATCTTCCTTAATATAAATCTTTCCAAATCTAAATGTGAATATGTAAATTATTTTCAGACAATTGCGTTTCTTCCCAAACTCAGAACTATAATAATTCAAACTTATTATTAACAAAATCAGAGGCTTCACAGACTGCGGCGTGCTTAGCATGCCTACGTTTCTACAATACAATTTTAGAACTATACAGTGTTAGGTTCAGAGATCCCTCCACTCTGAGTTTTGCAGAGGAGGAAGCGAAGCCCTTTCTAGGAAAATCGAGACTAGAAATTGGGACTTGGGCTTCAAACCTGTAACGCTCGCTCACCACCCAGGATCCACTCAAGGTCCAGGTACTGGCCTCATTGTGAGTCCCGCATGTTGAGTATATAATGGTACAAGGATGTCTGAGTTAATATAGGTTACAAAGATCTAAGCAATTTAATTCAACTTGTTCAAAGAGCTGCAATGAATTTTTACTCTCTGTCAGGCCAGAGAGAGAGAGAACCATGGACAAGGGAGCATGCTCTGTATTTAGCTGAAAAGTTCTTCAGAAATCTAAAGACGTGCAGCACCACTTAGAACATTACTAGCCATAGGAAAGGGATTGTCCTCTTTTGATTATGTAGGAGAGCAGGGCCTAATCCACCTCACATCTGTGATGCTAAAGCACCTCTCCAGACAAAGGAGGAATAGTACTTTGTACCAGATTCATTTTATCAGGGTAGATTTATTACAAATACATCGATAGAACCTTAAATGCCATTCTCATCGTGTTAATCCGATGGCTCTTGATACAGAAATATTTTAAGCTATAAAATGATTACATGCTACATCGCTACCTCAAAAAAGAGAGCTGCCTGGTATCTAATAGCAATTTGAATGAGTCTTGAGATTTTAGACAGCAAGGTCATCATCCAAAATCTATATACAAACAATAGTAATTTCACATGCTTTCCAACAGGGGCTCTTCTACCTGAATTTTAAGAAGCAGAATGAGAATGGCTTTCCTAGCCCAGGGGAAAGTGAACACTTAGTATGTCAGAGCCACAACCCAGTTGAGTTTCAGTGGCACATACAATTACTATCCAGTTTCAAGTGGGAATGAGTTTTTCTTCCATATAATTCTGTTTGCTCAGGCTTCTGGCAGCATTAATTACTCATAAAAATTACGATTACTTAAGCAGTTGAAAATAATTGGGAGGATTATTCTTGTATGTGATTAAGTAAGGCAACCAAGTTTATGTATTAAGGGAAAATCAAGAATGAATGTAGTCGGTCAATGAAAAAAGGAGGCTGACTAAATACATGGTCATTGTGCTCGCTCCAAGAGACCGACTGAAAGCACAATGAAAAGAACATTCCCCAGGATTGCAAATCAATACATTGAGGGGGGTAAGAGGGGTCGAGCTATCAGTAAGCACATGGCAGCACAGACCTCAAAGGAACCTGCACCTCAGAAGTTACTTCCATAGGGACATTATAATCAGTGCTTTAGTTCTAGGAAAACAGCATCAATAGTTTTGTTAAACTAGTGCTGACTTTACTTCCTAGATTGAATGTGTATTAAGTATGTACTACTAGGGAAACTGTTTAATATGTCTAAGGCTCTATCAGATAGGTGATTTTTAGGATTAAATTAGAATGTCTGCAAAAACTGCATCTGACACAGAGTAAGTGCTCCATAACTGCTAGCAATTATTATACCACGATAAATAACTATTCTGCCAGGTGGATTCTCTGAATAAGTACAGAATGTAACTATAAATATGAAGCTTTTTGAAGTTTGTTTTGCTAATTGTCCGTCGTGTGGCATGGACTTTGCTAACCTCTGTGATCCAAAGACAAATAAGATAGACGGTCTGGGTTCTGTGTCCCAGAGTAAAAGGTTGGGGCAAAATTTTTCTCTTTTTTAAGGGATGATTTTATTCAAGTGTGACACGTACCAGGAGCAGCTAAGCCGCTGGTAAGCTGAGCAGATGGTGAAAAGTAAGCTGCCCATGGCTCATCGCTGCGACTTAGGGATGAAGGGAACATGAGCATGAGCTTGGGTTCTGGAGCCTGGCTGCACGCCTGGCTCTGTCACCTCCGGTCTGCGTGGCTTGAGCAAGTCCTCCTCTCTAGGCTTTAGCTTCCTCATTTGCAAAACGGGGGAATGGCGTAGTTATCTAACGATACTTATCTGGACTTTTTTTTGGAATAATAAACTAACTGCTTAATATAGTGCAGGTATCTAACAAGCACTCAAGAAAAATTTGCTATTTCTAGCATGACAAAAATTAATACTATTAATATTTGTGCTATTGCTATTCTTATTATTACTCTTGATATTAACACTATTATTATTATTCAGTAGTCCCTGGCAGGGAGAGAATGTTTTTCGTGTGTTAGTTTGTTTTAGGGAGGGCGCAGCTCACAGTGGCCCATGTGGGGATTGAACCCGCAACCTTGAGCTCGCCGGCCCCCAGGGACAAAACAGAGTTTGATGATATACCTAGGTGGATACTGGAGCATCACTAAGTATGTGGAGAGACCTTTGCAATCTGCACAATACGCTTTCTCTGACACAGGTGAGACAACTTCAACAAATTGCTGGCCCTCTGTACGATGTGCCTTCCTTTCATGTAAATAAAGTGAGCCGGAACCTAACTTGACTTACGTCACAAGATGGTAAAATATGTGTGAAAAACAAGCTTTAGAGGCTACAGAATAAAGGTTTGCTAGAGGAATCATGATGAAGTGGAACTGAACAGTCCTGGGTTCTTTTCTGGATTCTTCCATGCACTGGTGGTGAGCTCGTGATCCTGGGAGCCAACCTGATTTTAAATGCAAACATAAACACATATGGCATAATGATTTGAGAGGATTCAATGTAAAAGGACTGTTGTATAATGTTGGATAGAAGAGAAAAAATAATAAACTTAATGGGAAAAGACTCTCATAGGTTACCTAAAATAGCCTCAAAATGGGCTGGGTGTGTGTGCCTTATGGGATTGTATTTGATCAAATTGATTTTAATTCCTCAGTTATACTGTAGTCACACTCATATTCTCCACCTATGCATAGCATTAACCTTGCAGAATATTAATTTACTAAAGCATGATACTATATAACCATCACTTCAATTAAATAGTTACTATGTGTCAGATAAAAAAAAAAAAAAAAAGAAGAAGAAGGAATGTAGTAAACACCTTTCCCGGATATGGTTCTAAGTTATGTTTGGGGATCCAAAAATGGATAAAATGCAGTTCTCATTCCCAAGGAATTCAAATCCAGTTGAGGGCATTTGTATGTAAATAACAAGTGTTATAACCTAGTAGGAAGAGCTCAGGGTGTGCAGGTCATACAGATCTGGGATTGAATCCAGATTTGCCATTTATTAACTGGGAGACCTTAAGCAAATTACTTAACCTTTCCTAGGCTTTAATTTTCTCATTTATAAACCAGGATGTCTCCCTCCTTAGGTACTATGAGGATTAAGGGGGATAATGCATGGAAAGGGCTTAGCACATCTGCAGGTATTAGTATGCCAGATTGCCATTATCATTATTATTATATAAGATGCAAATAAACAAATGCTAATAGAAATATAAGCAATGTGCCCTAAAAGCAATTAATCCCACCTGAAGATTAAACCTCTGCCCTAAGCTATAAATACCCCTTACAAAAACAGCACAAATTGAATGTGTTTACTGAGATATGTTCAGGATATTTTCAAAGTAACAACCATGAGGTTAATACTATCCCAGATCAAAGCGCATTGGCTATGCAAGGGGGTAGTCATTTGCCTGAAACTGTCATTTCTGTGACCAAACAAGGAAAAGACAAATCTATTAACTGCATTGTTTTAAAAATGTCTAATAAAAGTAAATTACTAGAAAACCCAATTTACCTCCTAGTGAAATTCGGCTGAAAATGAATCTGACTTTTACCTAGGAAAAGAATCTTCCAGCAACACTAAATGGTCTCTTCCAGAAGAAGCCTCACCTAGAAGCTTCTATGGACCCTATCTTAGTGTGTTTTGGCTATGATAATAAAATATCATAGAATGGATGGCTTAAACATAAACATTTGTTTCTCACAGTTCTGGAGGTAGAAAGTCCAAGATCAAGATCCTGGCAGATTTGGTTCTTGGGGAGGGCCCTCTTCCTGGATTGCACACGGCCACCTTCTCACTGTGTCCTCACATGGCAGAGAGAGGAAGCTCTGGTATCTCTTCCTCTTCTTACAATGGATGCTCCACTCTCACAACCTTATCTAAACCTAAGGACCTCCCCAAATCCCCACCACCTAACATGCCACATTGGGGTCTAGAGCATCAACATAGGGGGTGAGGACACAAATATTCAGTCTGTAACAGACCCAAAGACAGAGTTATATTGTATCTCTGTTTTCTCAAACTATGGTGCAAAGACTTTTTGAAAAATAAATCTTATTTTTGAACAGTTATCGGTTCATAGAAAAACTGCAAAGATCAAGAGTTCCTATATACGCCACACTGTTTCCCTATTATTAACATCTTCCATTAGTACAGTGTTGTAGCCACTCTGAAGAAACCAGATAGACCCCCACCCAAAATTTGATTTGAATGTCATTACTGATGATGCTTATATGTAGAATCTAAAGAACAAAATTAACAAACAAAACTGAAACAAACTCATAGGTACAGAGTGCATTTTAATGGTTGCCAGATGGGATGGGGGTTGGGGTTGAGTGAAAACAGGGAAGGGATGAAGAAGTATAAATTGGCAGTTTAATAATCATCCCCAAAATGATCATGGGGACGTAAAGCACAGGGAATATAGTCAATAATATTGTAACAACTATGTATAGTGCCAGGTGAGTACTAGACCAGTGAAGCAGATCATTTCTTAAATTATATAAATGTCTAACCACTATGCTGTATACCCAAGATTAATATCAAATAATATTGAATATCAACTATAATTGAAAAAGTTTAAAAGGGGAGGAAAAGGTGAAGGGGAATAAGAGTTCAAATTTCCAGATATAAAACAAGTCATGGGAATGCAATATACAGAACAGGGAATATAATCAATAATATTGTGATAGCATGGTACAGTGTCATATGGTTGCGGAACTTATGATGGTGATCAATTCTTTAGGTATATAAATGTTGAACAACTATGGTGTACCCCTGAAACTAATATCATATTGCATGTTAGCCCTATTTTAATAATAGTCTTTAAAAGAAATAATAACCCTTTTTATCTGAGTTCAAAAAGCAACAGTAACAATAACTAGTATCAAGCCTTTCTATGTGTCAGACACTGGTCTCTATGATAGGCCATTGGTAACGCCATCTGAAGCAAAAAGATTCCTCTCAAAAGCAACACCTTTATTCTGGCCACTCGGTTGACTCCCATTGTCTGGCCAAAAATACTTACTGGAAATTTTAAGAAAGTTGAGATTACAATTTTATCTCTTACAGTCTGAGATACAGAAGGAATTGACCTTTCCAACCTTTGAAACCTCCAAATAGTGTCCTATCCGTCAATATTAATTGCAGGCCACAGCCAGGAAAAGCCACCCTTAGTAAAGCCATGTTTTTTCATCACTGCTTGCAAGTGAGCTAATTCTTACTTCAGTTTATCTTTCTCTAAAACTTGGTTAAAAGCAGCACATAGCATTTACCACCTACCAACATTCTTTTTCGTATTCTCTTAGACCTTCAGATTCAGTAGTCCCACACCTCCTTTCAAGGTATTACAGTATTTGTTTTACCAACCATTTGTTGTGTCCTGACAAGGATAACCAGCTTTCCAGCCTACAATATCTGTTTGACCATCAGGCCAAAGCAGCTCCACTTCTAGGCAAGAATTCCTGTAATGGTCAGGGTTCAGCATGGGGAAAAAGAAACCATTCTAGGGATTTTAAACTGGAAGGGATTTTATACAAGCTATTTTAAACAAAACCATTGGATTGCCTAGAATAGCAGTGTCAGGATCTCAGTGGATCTTGAGAGAAAACTCCAGGTGTCAGAGAAGCTGCCAGGTGTCAGAGAAGCCCATTAAAGCAACAAGCCAAGATGGAAATAATAATCAAGCCTTTGATCACTGTGATAAGACAGAAGCAAGAGGCTAAAACCAGAGAAAGTGCCGACTCTCCCATGCCATTCCATTTCTTTCCCATGGAAAGGTACACTGGTGGAGGGTCGACCAGTAGACCAGTATAGTACATGGAGCAGACCTAGTACAGACGTGGGTATTTTCTCACTGTTGAGGGAACTCCAAACAAAGCACTCTTGCAATTTTATGGACCCTAGGACAGGGAAGACTGAAGGCTGGGAGTAGAAAAGTACTTACTACTGAGTCAGAGAGGAGGAAAATATTTTAAGGTTTCTACCACCTCTCTCCCATAAGGAGGCCTCAGCAGAGGTACCTGGAGGACCTCAGCAAGAAGGCCCTAGATAAAGAGACTTTTGAATAAAGGTGCCTGAGCTAAGAATGCAAATATGTTTAAGGCCGTGGTAAGCCAGGGGGCCTGAGTCCTTGAGTGCAACTCCCCTTGGAGAATATGATGCACCGGCAGTGCACCAAATCTTATGTGTGTAAGAGGCGGGGGTTGGCTGGGGTGAGGGACGGGTTCCCTGTGAAGTCTGCCAGGTAATTGCCTATGGTTGGGACTGAGAAAACATACACCAGGGGTTTTGGGGTGCAGAGTAAGACTCCTCATCAGGATCTAGGGCCTTGAGGAATGAGTCCTAGAACAATACAGAACCGACTCACCAGGAAAGCCACTATTGCCAAGATCCCCACTTGATGTTTTGAATGAAAGAACCAACCAACATACCAGGCATCCATATCTGATACCCAGTGGAATTGGGATAATGCTATCACCCCTGTCACTATTGGCACCACCACCATTGCCTCTGGACACTCAGGAGTCTGGAGAATGGTCCCTGGAGAATGTTGCAGGAAAACATCATTTCTCCACCACCTAACTTTCCACAAACAACCAATTAAGGAAAGATGAAGTTGCAGTGAGTACGAACAAAATGGCAAGTAAGGCTTCTTCTAGTTCTTAAGTGTTATGATTTTCAGTATTTAATGTGCACCTATGTTAGTCTCTGAAGAACAGAAAAATTCAGGCGACAGCTCCTGCCTGTGAAGAAACTAAAAACACTGATTTCCTCAAGAAACTGATCCCTCTAGCATCGACGATCCTAGTAGATTTTCTGTATAGTCATTTTACAGAATATGTGATCTGCCACCTACTTATGACCCCTTCTCTCCCCTCCTTTCTCATCAAAGGTAATTGATAGTTTCAAATTCTTCTCCCACCATTATGCAGAGTAATTTCTAAACTTGATACTCAAATAAATCCTGGTGTGCAAGAAGATAAAACACCTTTCACATACCAGCAGTCGCATTCCTCTTAATACAATTAGGGCATTTTTCTCTTATAAGGTAGCATTACCATTATATACATGATTTTAAAAATAAGCAACTGGGGACTGGTTTCTGTTACAATAATTATGGGAAGCAAAGACCTATGAGTGAATAAACCCCACTGAAATCTTTAATCAAGTCTGCGAAGTGCTATTTGTCATGCAAAGAAACACTGTATTAAGGCAAAACCAGCTCAGGATAAAAAGAACAGCAACAGTGCCCACCTTCATTATCCCAGGCTCACCCTCAATAATCACTTAACCTTTTATGCCTGTGTTAAAACCTTATTAGCGAAAAGGATGCCTGCCTACCAAGCATAATGGTAAGGCTTTAATGGACTTTACAGATGATTTGCACCTATGACTCAAAACATTGAAATGCAAATTCTTTTTATTTGAATATTTGAGAGCATTAATTGAGCATTTTAATGGATTTCAATTGTCAGGATAAAATAAACTAAGTTCTCCAGGGCAATCTGAATTTAAAAAAATATTAAAGTCAAAGAAGTTAAATGGGGAAACAGTTTGGTAACACAAATTTTGGTTAGCCAAGTTTCTGTTTTGAAACTAACTTAGAAAATCTCTCGACCCAGGGAAGTTATTTCCTGAAACTATGTTTCACTGCCTTTAGGAACGCTGGTTTTTTGTTTGTTTGCTTTGTTTTGTTTTTTTCTTTGTGGGTTTTGGTTTTGTTTGGCTGGGATTTTGTTTGTCTAAGACTATAAGGGAGTCTTAGGAGGTTTTCAGTGGTGTTAAAAGATAAACTGAGGCATAACACATTTTAAAAGTTTATTTGAACAAAATTCAATTCAAATTGGGCAGCGCCAAACTGGAAGGGGTTAAGTGTACTCCACCAATAGGAACTTAGGGAGAGACTTTTATAGAGAAAAGGAGGAAGCAAAGGCAAGGAAATTATTGATTGGCTATAGCTTAAAGCCTACTTGGTGCTTTGTGAATGGTTGTCTTTAGGTTTCGATTTTGTGACCTTAAGGCATACATAGGCTTAGGTTTTGATTTCCTTAACTAGGCCACAACATCATTAGTGCCATCTCAGTCTAATGGCCTCCTTGTTTAATTAATTTAACAGTGGACACATTTAAGTCTAGAATAAAATTGGATTTCACTTGGTGAAAGGAGAGAATGGACACCAACTACTCAGTACTATCTGCCATAAAATATTTAGACAGAGACGCGCAAGTCTCGCCCTGTGAAAAATCTGCGTGCTCCCCCTAACTAAGATTATATTCTCCCACCTCTTCACCTGACTAATGTCTATTTATCCTTGATTCACTATCTAGATTTCACTTCCTCTGGGAAGCTTCCTGGATGCCCTAAGACAAGGTGAAAGCCTCCATATAAGTGCTTCCTTAGCACTTTATGCTTCTACTACCAACCTTTTATTCCTATTTGGCATTTACCTACTTGTCTCCTCCAGTAGAAAGTATACTCTGTGTGTGGGAACTGTATCTTGCTAAACACTATTGTTAAATAGCATTAGGATGCTGCCGAGTACAGAATAAACCAATAATCTCTGAATGAATGAATGAATGAATGAATGAATGAATGAATGAATCCAGAGTTAACGATCTGATCATTTGGTGACTGGGTTGGCTTCAAGTGGAAAGATCATAGACTGGCATCAATTAGGCTGGTATCAACAGGAAGGGAACCATAAGATACACAGAGGACAGTTTCCCAAGGTTATTATATGCATCCTGCGGGGTCTGGATTTCATTGTGTTGAGTGGGATCTGGATATCAGGACTGGGCATAAGATCATTCAGAAGTAGGAGGGAGCACTTTTTAGTTGCCATCATTGGTTGCTTCATTAGTATATATTACTCCTTCCTTTTTCCCGGGAAGTATCCCAAATTGCCAAGCCATTCAGGATGGGAAATGTATACCTTCACTCAGCTCCAGTGCATACCTACACCACCAGCTTGCCCTGGCCATGCTGACCAGTTCAAGAATGGGCACCTAATGCAAGTCAGACCAGTAAAGCATCTGGAGATTCAATACCTGGACATTTTTCAACTTGGAAAAAGTGAATATTCTCTTTCTATTTAGATATGAATGAGAAAGTGTGCAGCCACAGGTGCTGCTAGAATGCATCTTGGGTTTTAAAAGTTTGCTTTAGAATGGAACCAATAAATAACAAAGAAGCAGAGTCAAATATATAGAGGAACACATTTTTGGTGATATTGTTTGAATCTTGAACAAAGATTCACGAGAAGCTAGAATCTGCCCCTGGGTCACTTCATAGGACCTTCTGACACATGAGAAACTCAGTGTGTTACCTCTCAAAAGTAATCACGTGACACTCTGTACAAACCTTTATTATAGCAGGAAACATACTACACGGAAGTAATGTGTGCATTCTTCTCTGCTGTGATTCCTCTGGGCACCATGTCCAATCGTATAGGACAGTGCCTGGCGCATCTTTAGTGTACTGTTAATATAAATCCTTGCAGCATTAACAAATGAGTGAATAAATAAAACTTCCAATAGAGTTCAACTGTATTTCCAAATGTTTTTATTTGTTTCAGATAAATTTAAATAGTCATGTTCCTTTTTGTACTCTCTAGTTATAATTTAAAAGGCAATGAGATGTCAACATTTTTTACTTTCATTTTTCCGAAGGTTTTACAAGGAAACTATGTGTAGGATGTAAACTTATGTGAGACTGACTCCCACATTGGATGTCCTCAGCTTATTTTTAGAGGTATAGGGAAGTAAACATGCAGATTAAAATTTCTAAAACCAAGCAAACTGTTTCAAATTTGTCAAGACTCCTTGATTTACCTTAGAATAAGATCTTTTTCTCTAGAGGCAATGTCTACTCAGAGCATTCCCTATGGATATGCATAATTGGAAAATTAAAAAGCGTATTAAATGCAACATTACACTACAAAAGTGTTGGCAATGCTCCAAGGCTGACTCTGTATGCTATTAGATTTTTCTGAGAATTTACTTTGCCTGTGGAAAAGAACTTCCAATAATTTCCTTCTAGGGTAAAATTAGGGCATGAGCAGAGAAATAAACTCCATAATACAAGCTGCAAGTTCCCATTTTTCACCACAATGTGTTCCTAGAAACCATGCTGGGAAGCAAAAAGATTAGAAATAGATCTTTTTTGCTTTCATACATTTTTTTTTTAAAGTTTAAAACTGCAGTTATCTATTCACATAAGCAAGTAATACTTATATACTGATTAGGTAGAATATTGACTTGGGCTCTCTTCTGAAGCCAAGAGAAAAATAAAACGGTTGGATTATGTAACCTCGGCTATGTCTCTCAGCAAACAAAGCAGTAGAAAGTCTAGTTCAAAGCAAGAAACCGATGGCATGTATGACATCACTTTTCATTTCAGAGCCTATGGCAGATAGGACTATTTGCTCATGTCATTCTTTCCTGCTTTACCAAGATTCAACCTTACAATCTTCATTAATAGTGAACTCTGGGTGGGCACTACCATTTATTTGAAATTGTTACCAATATTAACATATATTTAGTGTTGTCCAAAATCCTAGACTTCGTATGTTTACTTATATGGATGGCTACAACCAGGGAACAACATTTCACCTGGTGACAACACCTTGAATTGCAGCTGTACCCCAGGAAAAAGGATCCAACATTTTACGCCTAATTCAAGAATTGAGGTCTAAAATAGGGCAAACATAACTTTAAGCTCTTGTATGAAAAATAGTGGCCTGTACTAAACTTCTTGAATTTCTAGAATCCCCCAACTCATGCTATCACGGGGTATTTTAATAACAATTTATTCAAATTGTTATGTAAATGTGCCAAATCATTCAGTTCAGCCAGATCTATTTACTTTCAGCAGGTATTTACTGATATCTTATTGTATACATAGAACATTAGTGAATTCCTTTAAAACTTTGAAAGCAATATATGCTTCAATACTTGTGCTCAAAAAATTTACCCTGTTTTAATATCAAAAAGGTATGTAGAGTTCTGCTTTCAATAATGGTAGCTTGTCTTACTCTAATATTACTGTAGATTATAATTATAAACTGAAGACAAAAATATTAAAATAAAACACAACTATTTAAAAATATCAGATGGTGGTCAAATTCATGAAAAAAAAATGGAGAGAAGCCAGCATTTAAAATAAAGACACTATAGTGGGTGAGACATGTTCATGTGAATTTTTGCCGATGGAATTTTTACACTCCCAAATCAGTAGAGTATCTAGGACTTAAATAGAAAGCTACAGTATTGCTAGGTTTCAAAGTCAGAGGATGAATTTCAAGGCTGCAAAGTTTTCTGAAAGGTTGGGGATGTGTTTATAAGGGAGGAAGCCACATCAGAAATTCCAAAATATAAATAGATGATATACAGATATAGATAGATAGATAGATAGATAGATAGATAGATAGATATATGCATACACACACTCATTCACTCACACATACCACCAAAATTCTTGACTCTGGTATCAGCAGACAAGAACTTTAAAGCACCTGTTATTATAAATATATTTAATAATTTAAAGGAAATTATAATCATAAGGAATGACGACATAAGGAAAATCAACAGAAAAATCAAAACTAACGAATGACCAAATTAAAATTCTAAAACTAAAAAGTACAATATCTTAAATAAAAAATTCACTTGATGAGCTCAACAGTAGATTGGAGACAAAAAATATTTGGATAAATAATGACCAAGAATTTCCCAAACTTGGTGACACTATTAACTTTAGATACTTGAAGTTCAATGAACCAAAATGGAAATAAATTTAAAGAAAAAAAAACCCACAGAGTTAAATTGGTAGAAACCAAAGATAAAGAGAAAAATCTTTAAAGAAGCCAGAGAATACATTACATAAAAGAAAAATAAATGTATGAATGATGTCTAATGTCCTGTAAGTAATAGAAATAATGGAAACCAAAGGGAGAAAAAATGCAATAGAAAGAAAAAAAATACAGTCAACACAGAAATCAATAGACAGAGAAAATATTGTTTTTAAAATGAAGGAAAAATAAGACAAAAGAGAGAATTCATTGACAGCAGATTATACTAAATTATTAATAAATGCTATAGGAAGTTACTCAGTCTGAAAGAAAATGCAAAGGATTGGCAAGTATCAGAAATGCAAGCAAGTGGATAATATAATATATATTTATATTCACTGAATTTCCTTAAAGCCTTTGGATATTTAAAGAAAACATTGTAATAATGTATTGTAAGGTTTACAATATATAATATATAACACACATGGTATCAACAACACAAAAGATAGGATACAAAGTTAAATGGCTGACAGTTTGTACATATTAATTCTACATATTACAGATTGTGATGAGTTGATGATGTAATTATAACCTCTAAAGCAACCAAGAAAAGTAAATCCAAACAGGTACAACTTGAAAGGCAATAGAGATATTAGGGGTTGAATTTTGTCCCTCTAAAATTTATATATTAAAGTTCTAATACGCAGTACCTCATAATGTGACCTTATTCAGAGGTAGGGTAATTAGGGAAGTAATTTTAAAATGAAATCAGTAGGATGAGTCTAAAGCCAATAGAACTGGTATTCTCATAACAGGGTAAATTTGGAGACAGACACGCCCATAGGAAGAAAGCCATGTCAACATGAAGATAGCCATCTATAAGCATTTACAAAATAATACAAAGACAGGCATTTTGTAGAAATTGTTGAGCTGATTCTAATTTATATGAAAAGTCAAACACAGAATAGCCCCAATGGTCTTGGAAGAAAAAACAAACCGAAGGACTTTCATCACATGACTTTAAATCTTAGCATAAAGCTACAGTAATAAAGATAGTGGGATATTGGCCTCATAACAAACAAATAGATCAATGGAACCTAATAGAGCCCAGGTATAGATTATGTTTTATATGGTCAATTACTTCCCCACAAAGGCACCAAGTTTATTTAATAACCTTGGGAAAGAAAGTCTTTCTTAACAACTGAATATCCACATGGAAAAAAAATATAAACTGTGAACTCTGTACCACAAATAAAAATTATTTTAAGTTGGACCCCAAACCTAAATATAAAAGCTAAAACAATAAAGCTTCTGGGATAAAACACAGAACACTATATTTGTGACTTGGAGTTAGGGAAACATTTCTTAATCAGGACACAGAAAGCAATAATCATAAAAAAAAAAATGATACATTAGACTAATCAAAATTAAAAATGTCTGTTGATCAAAAGACACCATTAAGAAAATGAATAGGTAATGCTCAGACTGGGAGAAAATATTTGTGAAACAATTTGTGACGTTCTACAACAAAAGATTTACTTTCCAAAAATATAAATAACTCCTACAATTCAATAACCAAAGGACAAACAATCCTGTAAAAAATGAGCAAAACTTGCACAGATACTTCATAAAGAAAGATATACAAGTGGTCAATAAGCCCACAAACAAAGTACTCAATATCATCAGCCTTCGGAAAAAAATGCAAATTAATACTATAAGCAGATACCAATATACACTCACTAGGATGGCAGAAAGACCAACGAAACCAAATATCGGGAAGACATGAAGCAACCAGAATTCTCATCCCTTGCGAGTCAAAACGTAAAATGGTATAACCACTTTAGAAAACAGCTTAACTGTTTCTTAAAAAGTTAAACATACACATTATTTTCCAAGAATAAAAATACATGTACATGAAAGATTTGTTCAGGAATGTTCATAGCATGTCTATTCATGAGAGCAAAAAAACTTGTACACAGCAGTTGATTTGCAAACTGACCCCTGTACACAGAGGGCCAAGAGGAACTGAAGAAAGAGGAAGACCATTCCAGACTAGTAGAAGGCAATTTTGATAAACAAAGGAACTCACCAGGCTTTTCTTGAGAGGCCGGAAGACGAGTAGATCTTCATATCTACCTGCCAGAATCTTAAAAGTTCATATAGACGTCTTACCTGGCTTCAGTCACTATTCAGTCCAGACAGGACCAACAACACATGGCGCTCTCAAGGCTGCATGCATCCTTGAAAGTGGTTCCCACTATGGGAAAGGTGGGCAGAATGCACATTCCAGGAACAGGGGCGGGGGGGAAGAACCTCCAACTGCCCGGGTACAGCTAGTGCGTCAGCGGGTGGTCATGTCCTCTCAATGGCCTCCTCCAACAATACAGACACCTATCAATAGGAGAATAGATAAACAAATTGTGGTATTTTCATAAAAGGGACCCTATTCAGCAATAAAAAGAAATGTATTACTGATACATGTAACAACATGGATGAATCACACGGGTGTTATGCCAAGCAAAAAAAGCCAGCCACTTAGAAACACACTATTTATATGAACTCTTAGAAAAAGCAAGACTAATCTATGGTGAGAAAAATCAAAAAAGGGTTGCCTCTGGGTGTAGAGGTCATTGGGAAGGAATTTTCTGAGATGACAAAAATGATCTACTCTTGATAGGGCTGGTGGTTACACTGGTGTGTATGTATTTGGAAAAACTCATTGATTTGTGCATTTCACTGTATGCAGATTTTATATAAAAGAAAACTGAAATCAAAACATAGTCAATAATATTGTCAAAACTTTGCATCTAGAATTAGTGGGTTGATCACATTGTAAGGTATAAAATGTTGAATCACTTTATTGTACACCCAAAACTAATATAACCAATATAATATTGCACACAAACTGTATTTAAATAAAAAGAATTTTTAAAGCAATACTAAAAATAAAAGACAACGTCAGAGAAAAAAAGATATGTACACATGCACTAGACATAAAAACTATTGATGAAAAAGTTCAAAACTTTTTTAAAAAAAGTTTAAAAAACTTTTTAAAAAAGTTTTAGTTGCATTATAATTGCTGTCTCAGATAATTCCCACAATATGCCAGTGAATTTCTAATTCGGTTCCCTGGGTATTCTGAGCAACACTAAGGCAGTGTATCAAGAAAATACAATATGGTGGCTTTGTCCCAAGTTAAAGAAATGAAAATAAGCTGATAGAATTTTGTCAATATTTTTCCCCCAATACATTTTTAAAAACATATGTATTTGTTTTCAACAGCTTTCTTGAATGTACTAACAAATATCAAAATAGAACAAAACTCAAACAAATATTAGTGGGATTATTTAGAAATACGATTTCTTAAATCTGTCATTGCCTTGCTGGAAATTTTTGTGCGATAAGGAGATCTATATTGATATTACAATTCATAGAATCAACTCTTATGCTTACAAAGATGCTTCTAATTGTTATGATGATTAAACATAGTAATATTGCCTGGTGTGGACAAAAGCATAAGAATCTCCAAGGTGTTGCATCATGAGGGCAAGTTTGAGATCCACTGTCACTGACACTCAGGAAGGCAAAAGCATGATGTTTATTGATTTTATAAGGAAAGAAGCTTAAAGAAATTAGGGGTTCAGCTGAGCCTCAAAGATGGGATTCCAAAAGGTGGGAAAAGACTAGGGAAATTCAATTGAAACAATGCAGCATTGAGGTTAAGAGCCCAGGCTTGGGTGTGAAGTTGACATTATCTCAAATCCTGGCATTGGTACTTGTTAGCTATGTGACCTCTTTAAAAACCTCTGGGAGCATCACTTTCTCCATTCATAAAATGAGAAATAATACCTATTTATCAAGGTTGTTCTGATAATATGTACATGGCATTTGGCACAGAAGTGATTGAAATCAGTAATAGTATTAAAAAGTGTGAAGCAAGCTACAGATATTATAAATAAGCAAATCATTGAAGAATTCTTTTAGATCACCAATTTGTTTTTTTAAAGAGTTTTTACCTCGAAATGAGTGGGAAATAAGGTTATTTAGCTTCATATACAATTAGAGGAATAATTTATAAAAAGCATTGAAAGTTAGGGTAAGGAATCAGATTTAGACACATAAGTGCCTAAAGATATGTTTAACATCATTTACAATAAAAGACTCCATACCATCTGCATTAGAGAAATGTGTAACTTTTCACATGTATATAAATATGTATATAGTACTGGGATAAATTCTAGAGAGTTACAAATGTGCAGTCACAATGTTAAGATATTCAAAGAAACAATTTATTCCAATTATATCTTGTTGATATGCAAAGAAAAATGACTAATTCTCCAACCTGGTGCTTTCCGAGAGAGGTCTAACTTGGCTGCGATTCTTACAATTTATTATTCTGTTGACTGTCTGCTCCTAGACCTCATTGTCAAAGGTATTTGCTCACAAACACGTTGCAATACAAGAAAAGTCCAGAGACAGTAGCTGAATATATTTTCACACATTTACCTATTATCTCAGGAAATAACATCTGCTTCAATTATGCTAATGAAATCGTTTGTAACTCATAATGGAGACTGGTATACTATTTCCTGCATATTGAAAATAAAAACACAGCAAATTAGGCTAATTTCAAACAAATTTACGCCCAGTGTCTCTCATTTATGAAAAAGAACAGCTAGCTGGCTTGTTCAATGATAGAGGCAATATCTTTCTCACTTGCTGTCATCAGTTTTCTAACAATTTCAGTTTAGGAAAATGATTAGAATACTACCCCGAAAATAGCTAGTAAGATATTATTACATATAATGCATATTGAAACGGCACAATGACATAAAATTATCTATTTTATGAATAGGATGACCTAATTCTACATGGCCAAACGGCTACTTGACCTGATTTTCCATGTTTCAGATGGTCTTGTAATTTGCTATTTCCCTCACATTTTTTTTCCTGGATATCTGGTCACTCCAAAGGCTTGAAACTATTCTCCTTTGCCTTCGGAAATAGGTCAGAATCATTTCACTGTGCCAGCACTCTCTCAGTTTGAGTCAGTTTGGGTCTCTTCTGTGAGTCACACCAAGCATAGATCCAAAAACCATCATAGATTTCACATTCCTTGTGCCATTGGGAATAGCATGAAAACTAATATGTCTAAATGGGTTTTTGCTCTAAGAAAGAGATTTTCTGCATTTCATGCAACAGGGACCTCCAGACCACTTTGAGTTTAATTCAGTCCAATTACTGAGTCCCTAGCGCCAGGGAGAGCTCTGGCCCCAATAATGGGTTTTCTTAGGTTGCCTGACACCCAAAGTCCCGACAGTCTTTCTGCTCACAATTACATGAGAATTGTGTTGTATAAAATCACTAACAGCCTTGAGCAAAACAAGAAATTAGAGAATCACTCCTGGGATGGAGAAGAATGTCAGCCTTAGAGAGAAGCAAACTAGATGGGTCCTTGACTGCCTCGGGATAAAATTAAATTCCATTACAATATAAGAGGTTCTTCCCATTTTGGCATCTGCCTACCTCTGCAGGGTTATCACTTACGATTCTTCTTTCCACACTGAATTCCAGCCAAGCTAAACATCTTTGGCTTCTACTAAAGTGTAGTGTCCTCTCATATCTGTTATTTTGTTTGCACTAATGCCTCTTAGAACGCTCTCCCATACCCCACCCGTGTACCTTCTCCTCATTTAGTAAATGAATTGCTACCTATCCCTCAAACCTCAGCCTAGTTGCATTTTTTTCGAAGAATTCCTTCCTTGATGCTCCCAGATTTTCCTTAAATGACAGTCCTAGGGGCTGCCATAGCACCCTGTAATCCTTTAAGACTCAATCAATACATGAGCTCCCAGGAAGGTAAAATGTGAATACAGAAAATACTATATGTCTACAGCAAGAAACAACATTATAAACCAAGTTCTTATTCCCTCCATAGTCTGAATCCATTCTGGAGAAGTTAGATCTGGTCTAGAGAGTTGAAAAATTGGGTGATATTAAATAAAAATAAAGATTTCTGGTTTCTCTTTTTTAAAAAAGTCAGAATCTGGCAACAGTTCTCCTTTGTGTCAATATGCCAAAAAATAACCAGGTCTGGGGAGCAATTGAGAAGGTACCATATATGGGCTACAATCCACCACAATCCCTGCGGCTCACTAGTCACTTCCTGGCGCACTTATATTACTTGAGTTGTCTCCTGGCCCCTCGTAAGTATGTGAACTTGCAACCCCAAACACACAAAGTTTGAGATTGCAAAGACGATCTCCACATTTATGTTGATAATGAGAGACCAAAGGTGAGACAAAGACGAAAAAGAACTTGTGCTAGGAGATTTAAAAATTAGAAGACAAGGAGGAATATGGGAAGGGATACGGGGAGGAATACATATCCAGCTTTTCTGCTTCAGTAATTTTAGTTCTAACTAGCTTGCATATACGGCTTTTTCACCATCAGTCAGGAAACTAATGCAGAAGGGTCAATGCCATGCATTCAATTAAAACTCTCTGCTTATCTAGGTAGCTTAGTACCTAGATACAAGTGGTAACCGGACCAGTGTTATAGAGCTAATTTTCTGGTGCAAAGCCATCATTCAAGGATGTGCTTCAGGTGCTACAATTTGATACCCTCCATGGTCCTAGAGAAAAACATGGGTGGCTTGTTTACTCTCAGGCAAAGAGGCAGACGAGAGCCCACCGAGGAAATCCAAAAGGAATGGTCCATGAGAAAGTAATTCTTGTACTTCAAGGACTTTTGTTCCTTTCAAAAGCTTGGGTATTCTTTAGGGTGTGATCTCATCTCTGGGGACTAATGAAAACAGTATTTCTAGAAGATGCAAAATTTTACTATAGTGTTATGGGAAAACGGGGACACTTCAGATCTTAAAATGTGCATGTTATGCTTTGGGGAGAAAGACTTTCAAACATGCCTTGTCATCCAAAAAGTAAATAACTTCATAAAACTGCCCTAGGGAAGATGAACAGGTTGTGATTGTAAGAACAAAATCTTCTGAGATACTAAATGGCCCAGAAAATGATATTATTGACCATAACATTATGTTCTTCATGACACTTTGACATCCTTTAGAACATCCCTTTATAGACATGTGAACAAAGGTGCTACCACATTGTATTAGTTTCCTATTGCTGTAAGTATCTTCATGCGTAGAACAACACAAATTTATTATCTTGCATCTCTGGAAGTCAGAAGTCCTAAAATGAAGGTGTTTGCAGTGCCGCTTTCATTCTGGATGCTCTAAGAGAATATCATTTTTCTTCCTTTTCCCCCCATGCTAGAGGCCACTTATGTGCCTTAGCTCATAGACCCCTTCCTCCATCTTCAAAACCAACAGTGTGGCATCATCAAATCTCTCCAGGACTCTGACCCTTCTGCCTCCCTCTTATGGACCCTGGTGATTACACTGACCTACCCAGATAATCCAAAACCATCTCCCTATCTCGAGGTTTTTAATCTTATCTGCAAAATCTGTTTTTCCATGTAAGGTAACATAGTCATAGGTTCTGGGCATTAGGACATGAAACTATGTCCTTTTAGGAGACAGGTGGGGTTCATCATTTGACCTGCAAGATACATTGATTGGAGTTGTCAGGTAATAACAGTAGGGTTGTAATGGGAATAAACAAAGGGCATTTAGGGAGCTCTCAAAGTGGTTTCAGAAAATACTCAATCACATAAGAAGGAACATTCTATTTTGCTATGATTTCATACCTTTAATTTACTAATATGTATCTGAAATAATTGTCCTTAGAAACATTTTTATTTGAACCTTTCTGATATAAATGAGAACAAATGTAAAGAACGAGTGAACATTGTACTAAACTCTTTGACCAGCATAATTTCATTACATATTTAAGCATTTTAAATAATATAAAACAAATGGAGCTGTTGTCTAAGAAAAGAGAATGTGTTTAATGTGCTGTGTGGTTAAGTGAGAACATGACACTGTCGTCCTTGATGGGAGAACAAGATCTTCAGATACAGCCAAGATGTGTGTGTGTGTGTGTGTGTGTGCGTGTGTGTGTAAAATAACAATAATAACCTAATAACCAGCATTTATTAAATGCTTACTATGTTACCGATGGAGTGATTTCTATCATGACCCTTATTTTACACATAAGGAAACAGAGAAGTGACTTATCACAAATTTTAAACCTAGTAAGTGATGGCTGAGATTTGAACCCAGGTGTTCTGCATTCAGAGCCAAAAGTTAGAAAGATCTAGAAGTTTCTTTTACCTGCTTTAAGGAAAAAAAATTTCAGGGAGGAGCTAGAGAACGGTATAACGTAGTGGAATTTCCTCTATACAGACCAAGATATGCAGTTTATAGTAATTTTATTTATATTGACCCAGAAACTCCAAAACAAACATTATTATTTGGATTTGGAGCTCTTCTGATTTGGAATTGATAGAGATGATGATGCACATAAAAAAAATTGCATTTGTTGATGAAACACAGAGGAAGCAGGAACGAGGAGAGTACGCTCCACACATTTGCACACACACGTTAAAAAGAAAAAAAGTTAAAAACAAAAACACTCAACTATTTGCTGAGAAAAAAAATCATCTAAGGAATGCTTTCCAATAAAACATTTGCTTCAAGTTCTCCCACTGACCTCAGAGATCCCGTGACCAAGACCCCTGTATCTTCCTGAAGCTGATGGTAAAGCTCCTCAAGGCTAAAGCAATTGGAAATGTTAGATGAAGACGTGCCAGAGCTTGAAACTAAACTTCTTGGGCTCCACATGCTTGCTGTTTAAGTGTCCATCTCTCGCCTTCCGCACTCACTTTGCTATCTGATACTTTGCCTCCAACACCTTTTTATCGTTTCAATATCCTAAAATAATATGGAATTGTTGTTTTCAATACATTGGCTTGTTCACACAATTTTTTATGATTAAAATTGAGACTTTGTGATTGGTTATAGATAACTCCATCACTTTCTCTCTGAAGCAGGGATGAACACGCATAGTCAATAAGAAATAAACGATACAGAGGGGAACATGCACCTCCAACAGGCCTAAAGTACAATAACATAAAACTTACCCAACCAAAAACTTACCCAGCCCATCGGTAGATGACTGGATTAAGAAACTGTGGTACATTTATACAATGGAGTATTACGCAGCCATAAAGAAGAAAGAAATCTTACCATTTGCAACAACATGGATGGACCTAGAGAACATTATGTTAAGTGAAATAAGTCAGACAGAGAAAGATAAGTACCATATGATCTCACTTATTTGCGGAATCTAAAGAAAAGAATAAGTGAATGAACTAATCAGAAACAGTTTTGGAGACAAAGAGGAAAAACTGAGGGTTGCTAGATGGGCGGGAGGGGTGGGGGGTGGGGGGGAGGGTGAGGGGATTGGAGGGCAGTCGGTGACCACAGGATGGCCATGGGTTTGAAAATTAATCTGGGGAACGTAATTTGGTGGTTACCAGAGGGTAAGGGGGTTGGGGGTGGGGGATGAGGGTGAGGGGGATCAAATGTATGGTGATGGAAGGGGAGCTGACTCTGGGTGGTGAACACACAGTGTGATTTATGGATGATGTGACACAGAATTGCACACCTGAAATCTATGTAATTTTACTAACAATTGTCACCCCAATAAATTAAAAAAAAAGAAAAGAGGAATCATAACATTACAGAACCTGGAGCTTCAATATTTATATTTTAGCTCAGGATTTTATACATACATATATTTTTTCATTATACATATTATATAGGTTCATAAATTATATATAAGTAAAAAAAAAACTTACCTAACAAAATCAATGTAAAAAAAATCATGAAACATTTATTACATTATAGAGCTAAAGGAAGACAAAGTTTAGAGTTGGAATATGTTCCATTTTCCATTTTGAGCAACTCTCACATTTTCTTATTGAGGAAATGGAAGTTTAAGAGGGAAAAAAATTTTGCAAAAGAATCATTATGATAGCCCGTGTTGAAGTTACAAGTCAGATTGTTGACACTGGCCCATGCTTGTACCTTAAAAATAATGACAATTTACTAATAGTAATAGTAATACCTAGTATTTTTGAGTGTTTTCAATGTGCTAGACTCTTCACCTGCATTAGCTCATTTACATTCCCCAAAACCCCTAGAGGTCAGGTTTTAGCAACAACTCTGATAGAAGAGTTGGTGAAGGAACTACCACTCAGAAAGCTAAAGTAACTTCACTAAGGCTGTGCATCTAGTGGGTGGCAAGCTGAGTGTATTAATAGAAGCCAAACTGACCCTGCAAGCTGAGCTTTTAACTACTATGCTGTGTTTAAACAGCCTGTACAAAGAGATGCTCGTGCCTGCCTACACACACACACACACACACACACGCTCACGTGCATATGCACAAACGCGCACGCGCGCACGCACACACACACACCATTAATAACAGGTCACTCCTGGTTACTTTTTTCTAATTTTTATATTCAAATGTAGCTCCCTTGGGACATTCAGTTTCTTGCCTTTTAATTCTTGTCTGCTTGTAATTTTATCTAGGCCTGAAAAACAAGAACCTGCCACTGCGTAACCACTGTCTTTTTAACTAGCATGAGTAGCGAACCAGATTATAATGTTAGTTAGCAACAGATACATGATCTTTGCATCAGTACTTTTTCATAGCAGTTTCGCTCCTTCACAATTGCTAAGGAAATATTTTTTAGCTTAGCAATTATGACAGTTATCCAATCCATGTCAACAGAACAAAACTTTGAAAGTTTTACAATGGATACTCCTACTATAAAGAAGAAAATCAAATGCTTCAGAGTAGATCCTGAATGACAAGAACATTTTCTAGAAAAGCAAATTTTCGAAACCTAAAGAAAATATATACCTTAACAGCCTTCTTTGTTTGTGTCTTCTGAGGCATATCTGTCAGGATAGCAAGCAAACTACTATGAGGCAGGGCTGTGCACATTCATTTATTTTCATTCTTTCAACAGTATTACCAAGTAATTATTATTCTCCACATTTCTCAGGTGATTGGGGGGGGGATAGGGGCTCAGAGAGATTAAGCAATTTGCCAAAGTAGCAAATTACTTGCCAGATTTATACCTAGATTTTCTCTGACCCAAAGGCTCGTTCCACTCTAACACACCACAGCCAGGAGGGAACATTTTTCTGTCGGTGTGTCACAGTTCTTTTCTATTCAAAGCAGAGTGCACACTGGTGGGTGTACCTTTTATTGCATCTTTATAAATCCTACTACTCCCATATTGATTTCCAAAGCAACAGGTTAACTGCAAAAAGCTTAATAGGTGGTAGAAGTTGGAGGAGGCAGAGGTCATGATTGGAATGTCAAAAACCTTTTACTCTGAGGCAATTTGACATATAAACCTCAGACAGCTAAGATCCCTTTTATTCTTCAAGGCACTTACAAAAGGTAATTTTTAAGACGTTCATATCAGTTTGTCAATTTCCTGTTTGTCAGGTCCCCACAGATAGTAATCCATGGGTAGTGACAAGAACAATAAACTTTTTCTGCACTGAGGCCTCCTCTTCTCCTTTCTCTGTTCAGTGGGCATCCAGGATAATAGAAAGGAGATATAGACACACTGTTTTTCTGAAAGGCACTCCTTTAGGATGCACTCCTTTGGTTTGCATTTTTAAGAATGCTATGAATTGCTGTCTAAGCCTTCTTAAGGTTTAAAGACTTTCAGTCGACTCACATCTTTATGGCAAAGGAATTCCAGAGTAATACATCATTTCCTTTTAAAAGACACCATCAAGCTAAGTATATTTGAAATTAGATTTCTTTAAGAAAAACAATTTAATTCAAGTAAGGAATTAAATCATGGAGATTTTGTCCTTTGGGTATGTGCATCTGTAGTTTTAAGTATGTAAATCAGCTACAAAGATGATTATTTCCATACCCTAAAACATTGACAAATGCCCTCATGAAGAAAGACAGGCCTTGCTGACAGTGAGAAAATAAAGGACATGACTAGAAGAACTGTTAGTCCCTCCGAATTCCAGTAATGTGTGGGAGGAGCCTCCTTTGCAATGTAGACTTGTGTCCTGAGCCTCCAGCCTTCCCTCTAATGGGGGTAAGAACTGAAGGTTCATCTTTATTTTGAGTGGAGCCCCTACTGCCATATACAGTTCCAGCCCCACGTGTCCATGATTCTCTGACTTTACACCTAAGCACCATCCTCCAACTTTGGGCTCTTTCATCTCTGGCAGAGCCATTTTATAAGTACATATCAGCTGTTAAAATATATACGCATCTCAACAATTCTATGCTACAAATTTCTGCTAAGAAAATATTTGTCATAAATACATTCAAAGACTTAGCTACAAGGTTGCTCCCCTAAGAGATTGTTTTAATGCCCAACAATAGGGAATTGTTTAATTTAGTCATTCAAAATGATGTAGATGTTCATGGCATAATGTCAGTGAAAAACACAGGTTGCAAAAACTACATTTTAAAAAGATTTTTATTAAAAACATAGCCAAAATACAATATTATATTAGTTTCAGGTGCACACCATAGTTATTCAACATTTATATAACTAAAGAAGTGATCGCCATGGTAATTCCAGCAACTATCTGACACTGTACCACATTATCAAAATATTAGTGACTACATTCCCTATGCTGTGTATGACATCCCCATGATTTGTTTTATACCTGGAAATTTGAACCTCTTATTCCCCTTGACCTTTCTCCCCCTTTAAAAATGTTTCAATTACAGCTGACATTCAATATTATTTGGTATTAATTTCAGGTGTACAGCATAGCAGTTAGACATTTATATACTTTAAGAAAAATACCCTGTCAAGTCTAGTATAAGACCTACCTGGAACTATACATAGTTACTACCATATTATTGACTATATTCCCTGTGCTTTACTTTACATTCCCATGTCTATTTTGTAACTACTAGTTTGTACTTCTTAATCCCTTCACCTTTTTCACCATGGCCCCCAATCCTTCTCATCTGTCACCTTGGTACCCATCTGACACCATAGTTATTACAATATTATTGACTATATTATTATGCCACACCCTACATCCCCATCACTACTATGTAGCAACCAATTTGTACTTCTTAATCCCTTCCCCCATTGCCAGCCCCCCTCCCATCCGGCAACCATCAAAATATTCTCTGTATCTACGAGTTTGTTTCTGTTTTTTTTTTTCCGTTTGTTTATTTTGTTCTTTAGATTCTACCCAGAAGCAAAATCACATTGTGTCTGTCTTTCTCTGTCTGACATACACCACTCAGCACAATACCCTGCAGGTCCATCCATGCCACCACAGATGGCAAGAACCCATTGCCTTCCATGGCAGAGCAATATTCCACTGTATATATGTACCGTCTCCTCTTGATCTCTTGATCCATCCATCCATCAATGGACACCCAGGCTGCCTCCATATCTTGGCCATTGTAAACAATGCTGCAGCAACCATATGGATTCACACATCCATCCCCTTGAAGGAGCATTTAAGGTTTTTTTTCGATGAATACCCAGAAGTGGGATTACAGGGTTCTTCTTTGTCTCTTGCTACAGCCTTTGTTTTAAAGTTTATTTTGTTTCCTTTGTTATAAGTATTTGTTATAAGTATTTTGTTTCCTTTGTTATAAGTATTGTTACCCCGACTTTTTGTTTGTTTGTTTGTTTCATGAAATATCATTTCCCACCCCTTTACTTTCAGTCTGTGTGTGTCTTTCAATCTGAAGTGAGTCTCTTATAGTCATTATAGGTAAGGCGTAGGTTTTCTTCTGTGTGTGTCTTTTGATCTGAAGTGGGTCTCTTATAGTCATCATAGGTAAGGGTTTTGTTTTCCTATCCATTCAGCCCTCTGATGTCTTTTGATTGGAGCATTTAATCCATTTATATTGAAAGTAATTGTTGATAGATATGTAGTTATTGCCATTTTATTATTCATTTTTTTATCTTTTTTTTTTTCAACTTAAAAAATCCCTCTAACATTCCTTGTAATACTGGTTTGCTGGTGATGAACTCCTTTAGCTCTTTCTTGTCTGGGAACTCTTTATCTGTTCTTCAATTTTAAATGATAGCCTTGCTGGGTAGAGTACTTTTGGTTGTAGGTCCTTGCTTTTCATCACATTGAATATTTTGTGCCAATCCTTTCTGGCCTGCAAAGCTTTTGTTGAGAAATCAGCTGATAGTCTTGTAGGTAACTAGCTGCCTTTCTCTTGCTGCGTTTAGGATTTTTTCTTTTTCTTTAACCTTTGCCATCTTAATTATAATATGTCTTTGTGTGGGCCTTGTATGGGACTCTCTGCACCTCCTGGGCTTGTATGTCTGTTTCCTTTGCCAGATTAGGAAAGTTTTCAGTCATTATTTCTTCAAATAGGTTTTCAATTCCTTGCTCTCTCTCTTCTTTTGGTACCCCTACGATGTGCATGCTGGTATGCTTGATGTTGTCCCAGAGGCCCATTAAACTATACTCATTATTTTTTATTCTTTTTACTTTTTGCTGTTCTGATTGAGTATTTTCTCCTACCTTGTTTTCCAAATTGCTGATTTGATCCTCTGTTTCATCTAGTCTGCTGGTGATTCCTTCCAGTGCATTCTTCATTTCAGTTACTGTATTCTTCATTTCTGACTGGTTCTTTTTTATGGTTTCTATGTCCTTTTTCATGCTTGCTACGTCTTTGCTGAAGTTCTCACCAAGTTCCTTGAGCATCGTTATAACCATTGCTTTGAACTCTGTATCTGGTAGATTGCTTGCCTCTAGTTTAGCTATTTTTCTGGAGTTTTCTCCTGTTCCTCATTTGGGATATATTTCTTTATTTCCTTATTTTGGCTGCCCCTCTGTGTTTGTTTCTATGTATGAGGTAGATCTGCTATGTCTCCAGTCTTGGCCGAGTGGCCTTATGGAGTAGGTGCCCTGTGGGGCCCAGGGGCACAGTCTCCCTGGTCACCTGCCCTGGGTGTTCCAGAAGTATTCCTTGTGTGGGTTGTGTGTGCCCTCCTGTTATAGTTGAGCCTTGATTGCTATTGGCATGTCAGTGGTTGGGATTGACCCTCAGGCTGACTAGCTGTGGGGTTTGGCCACATCCACAGCTTACAGGCTGCTGTCCGGGGGGCTTACCCCACTGAGTTGGATTTGCCCCCGTGGGCTCTGGTGCCTGTTGATACTGCATTTGGGTGTGCCGCTTGTGGGGCTAATTGGAGGTGCTCTGCTGTAGTCTAAAACCAATCTCCAAGTATGTTGGTTCTGGAGCCTCTTGGGAGGGGCTCCAGACCAGGCCCACGTCATCCACTGCCTGTGGCCAGCCTGGGATTACCTCGTAGGAGCTACAAAGAGATCCATGGTTGGTCACTGCCTGTGCTAAACTTGGAGGCACGTGGCAGAGGCCGCACTGTGGATCAAGCATGGCTGCCATCAGTGCCAGGTCTGGGGTTGCTCTGACCAAAGCCAGGTCAACTTGAGGCCTGCTGCCATCCTCCAGCTCCCATAAGGTTCAGCTACTGATAAAGCCTTGTGCAGTATGGGAGTTGGGTGAGGCAGCATCTCAGGGATTTACCAAAGTGGAATGAGTTGTGTTCACCAGATTAATGTAGATTCTGGTTTGGTGCTAGTGCTGATCCAGGAGCCACTCAGGAAAAGACTCAGAGTACACCAAGGCCAGCCGCCACCTGCCAGGGGACTGTGGACCCCTAAGAGTTGTCCAAGAAAGAGTGCAATGTGGGTGGGACGGGCTTCTTGCTGAGAAAGTGCCTCTGACTTTGGGCAATTGGGTGGAGTGGGATCCCAGGGAGTCACCAGGATGGAGTGAGCAGAGCTCACGAGACCAATTCAGATTCAGATTTGGCCATGGGTATAGGTAGAAGGTTCAACACAGGAAAGACGGCACCTACCTGCTGGCTGCATGGGAGAAGGACCTCAAACAGGGAAAATGGCAACTCTCCCTCCAGTTCTTGTCCTGAGCCACACAACTCAGTCTCTCCCTCTATGTCTCTGACGCCCCCTGAGTCACCCACCAGAGCCAGGGTGAGTGTCTGTCAGTGAATCTGTGCATGGGCCCTTTAAGAGAATATCTGGGTTTCCCACAGCCTTCTATCCCACCCGCACAGTTGGAATCCCCACTGTTTCACAGCCAGATGTTGTGGGGGCTCCTCCACCTGGCACCAGTACTCTGTGCTGGGGAGCCAGGTGTGGGGCTGGGGTCCCTCATTCCTACAGCGGGAACCTTGGTGACTAACATATCCCTCCTGATTCTCAACCATCACACGAAGTTTTGGGGCCAGACTGTTTCATGTTTCCACCTATCCTACCAGTATCAATGTGCCTTCTTCTTTATATCCTTAGTTCTAAAACTTGTGTCCAGTTAGACTTATCTAGGTTGGTTGCTCTATAATTTAGTTATAATTTTAATGTGTTCACAGGAAGAGGCAAGCACAGCACTTATCTACTCCACCATCTTGGAACCCTATCCACCAAAACTACATTTTGATCCCATTTTTACATATGTTCACATAAACACACATGTACACACAGATATACACCTAGGTACATGATGGGAATATGGGAATTTTCAATTTTCTTTTTCTTTATATATATATATTTTCTATTGTTTTCTACAATAAAATTTTGTAATAAAGAATAATTTACTTTGCATTATTTTGATTTTAGTTTATGTATAAAGTATAAAAGGAAGAACGAAGAAACAATGGTGAAAATGAGAGTGTGAATGAAACATTTTACTTCCTTCAGGCCATTTCAAATGTCACCTAATCGATGCCAGCTTCCCTGTCCCTCTGATAAAATTGCAACCCCCACACTTGACACTCACTATTCCCCCCTTCACTTTCTTTTATATCCGTAGCACTTTTAGCTATGTCATCTAAATGTCATATATTTTTAATTTTTACTTTGTTTTTGTCTTCTCTCCCCATAGAATGTCAGCCCTTTGAGGGCAGGAACTTGGTTTTGTTCACTGCTGCATCCCTCATGGTTCCTAGAACAGTGACTGGCCCTACACTATTGATGCTCAAAAAAAAAAAAAAAAATCTGTAGAATTCCCAACTATAAAGGAATAGCTCATACCAATACCAAAAGTCAAGGAAGTTAGATTCTCCAATGAGCAAGGCTTGTAAAAATGCTAAATATACTAAAAAGAAGAAGAAAGAAGAAGAAGGAGGAGGAGAAGAAGGAGAAGAAGAAGGAGTGGGGAGAGTTCAACTATATTCAGAGAAAGACTATAAAAATTTGATAGGCCCCTGATTCAAATAGTATAGGATTAGACAATGAGAAAAATAAATAAAACTTCTCACTTGTTACTTTGCTTCTCTCTTCGTTAAAGGATGATAGTGAGAAAAGGTAGAATTAGTACTGAAGTAAGGACACTGAAGACGGAAGTATGTGAAAAGGATATTAAAGACCTATAGTTGCTCTGCTTGTGGTCTGCCCTAGATGACTCTCTCACTGTTTCTGGGAGGACTTCCATCTGTTTTAGACGCCCACAGCACCCTGTGCTATCTTGTTGTAACATCATGATTTATTGTAATTAATTACTGCTCATTTAGAAGGTCAAGTCTTTGAGGATAAGCAGTATATTTTATTCACTGTGGAAGATTCCTACCTATCCTAGCACAAAGTCCTCAATAAATATATATGCTATTAATTACTTAACTACAAAGCAGGGTACTAAGAAAACTTTCAAATTAGTTTATTGATCCACACGAAAGGAACTTTAAAAACCCACAGAGGATTAGAAAAGCAACAAAAGATAGAGGAGATGACTGTTTGATTTTACAAAAGTAGAACAAATATTTGGAAATTGTTCACTGATGTGCTTTGCTGTTGATGTCTGGCCAAATTCTATACTGAATAATTAAAGACTTTCTAAGTACTTGTGAAAATAAGCTATAATCAATAGGGATCGTCATGAGTTTACTGAGAAAGATTCTTGCCTGGACAGCCAGATTTTCTTCTTAGCCAGGGTTAGTTAACATTTTAGAGAACTAGAAGTTTTGATTTTTGCAAGGAATTGACTAAGTGACCATATAATATCTTTGTTGACTGTCTTGCACATATCAGATACTTGATAAAAGTAGGTTAGACAAGTGCTTGCAATAAAGTATTAACTGAACCACTTCCTTCCAACATTTTTTAGTGATTTCTTCCTTTTTTCTTTTACTAATCCATGCTTCTCTACCTTAGGGCATACATTTCTTCTTACCTGTCAGGTCTGCTAGCTCTTTGTTGACAAAATTATTATATATATATATATATATATATATATATATATATATATATATATATATATATATATATACAGTACCAAGTATTACTATATTTAATTACAGAATTTGAGAATGCATTTATATTAAATATTGGGAAACATGGAAGCTTGATTTCATCGTTCAATTTTGCCTTGAAGAACACTCTTAGGAAGGTCAAGTCGGGTAGCTTTGTTTTTCCTTGACTTGTCTCTTGCATCCCTTCAAAATCAAACCCCAGTTGCATTACCATCACTCTTTTGCTACTTAGTATCTGCATAGAAAGGCGATCAACCTGACATATTTATTATACAAAGCATTGAGGGTTGAATGCTCTAACACCACGGGACTTTTATATTAAAGGAGATGACAGAGGGTAACTCTTTACTTACATGCAGTATCTGACCTATAAAGGCATAGACAACAACGTGCATCACACAGACTTAAACTCACTTCCTCTCCTTCTCTGATACATACAGATGCTCTGAGAACAGGTCTACACACACACACACGAAGTGACACAGGAAACCCTGCATGAATTCTTTCTCCTTTGGGTATGTATGCTAGAATAGAAAAGCATTCAGATGGAATTGAAGAGGCGTGGATTCTTGTCTTGGCTCTTCTGCTAGCAAGTCGTATAATTCTGAGCAAGTCAATTTACTCCTGGATTCTAGTTTCCTTATCAAATGAAAGGGATTTATGACGGGGAGTTAAGTCTTCACAAAGCTGTTGGAAGGGCTGAAGGGGCAGGTTCTAGGTCAGTCTCTTGGAATATCTGCAGAACAACATGAAACTCCAGAACCACTTGGAACAGAGCCCTACAGAAACTGCTACCATTGAGGCCACCGCTGGAGTTATGCTGGCCCGCGTCTGGAGCTCTCCACTCACTGTTCAGCAGCCTATGAATATTACCAAGCTGGACAATGGACACTCAGACCAGCAATTCAGAAACCAGGGTCTGGTCATGAAGTTGCCCTTATACCCACTAATTACCGACAGCCAAAAGACTAGAAAATAAACACTGGAATCTGCTGTTAGAAAAAGCACATCCTTGCTGCCCGGCGCAACAACCAGGCGCAACAGGTAGAGGCCTCTTCCTCAATACTCCCTTCAAATTTCATGCAAAGGTATCTTATCAGGGAAATTTATGTCAAGTCCAGATCCTTAGTTGCAAAGGAATCTTGGGAATACAGTTTTGAATTTTCTAGCTTTGGTGATACAGATAAACACATAGAAGAGATGAGGACTAAATGTTGAATGCTAAGAAACAATATCCAGCACTGTTATATTCTGAAAATGCAAGAAGCTACTTCAGGGGCTAGTGAGTTTCCATCACTGAAGATGTACAAACAAACCAGATAGCCTATTGTCAGAAACGTCATAAATGAGACTAATTTTGACCAGTAATTTGCAGATCTTGCTGCATGTTTTAATCCACTGGCCTTATTTCCAAAGATTCTCAATCAGTGAATCTGTGTTTGGTCCCAGGAATCTGTACCTTTAAAATTCCCCACAAGTGATTTTGAGATACAGCTGGACTTAGGAACCACTTGACTACAAGGTCCAAGATGATTTGTAGCCCTGTATTTTCATAAGTCCTTGAATTGAGACTTTTAGGACTATACAAGTATATGTGCCACACATTTCTAATACAAGAAGTCAAATGTTATCTTCAGATAAACACAGATCCTTGAGAAATTGCAGGTTGTAAACTGGGATGTTATTCTATTTGTTCACTTACTTGAAAGGAATCAGTTACCAACTATTCTGTGGTAATAGAAACTAGTTCCAAGGATATTCTAACTGAAAGCCTTCTTTCGCATGAAGAATTCATGACTATAGTATCCTGGGGTAATTTGTTTTTTACTGTAGAGGATTTAAAGAATGCCAAACCATCACTACGTCAAAGGCCTTTTAAGATGTTCTTTTCTTTTTTTGTGAATTAACTCATCTTGGTGGTGTCTAAGCTATTTGTCCTCTGCACAAATATCAAACTCGAGGCTCTTGCATGCTTGCCCTTGAAGGGTTGGTAAATGTTTGGCTGAGCAGAACAGCAAATACAAACAGGTTTTATTGGTGGTATTTAATCAGTGACTCAAAACGATTATTCTATCCAATTACAGCCAAAATCCAGATTTGTTACACCGTGATAAGTAGCAGGATTTTTGCTAGAATTGTGAGTTCTGATGTAGAAGACAGATGTAACATAAAGGTCCAGGTTATATTCTATGTATGAGAGTTCTGTGAAGTTTTAAGAAAACCTGCAGGCTCAATGTGGGGCACTGAGAACATAGACCAGGATCTTGGATGTATCCAGAAATGGAAAAATTGGCATTGGCCCCAAGAGAGTGTTCATACTTAGTTTGGATGGAAAAATGAGAGATAGGCCTGCAGTTGCATTTTTGCTACGCTACTTATTTTAATTTTCCCAATCACAGATCCACCACAAGCCACATTTTATATTTTGAAGGTAAAATATGCTTCAACCAAAAAAAAGCCTTGGTTCATTAATATCTGGTGCTAGATAGTATAAAATTAAATGCACTGAAATTTATAATCCCATCTGAGCGTACTCATCGGGCTACTGACTTTTCTTTGCCTTCTAGTTTCTTTATGCTAAGATCACAAACTAACAATAATTTTCACATTAACCTATCTGCTCTTTTGTAATTTTTCAAAATACAGAGTGTGCCAAAAAAAGTATACACATTTTAAGAAAGGAAATCTGTATTAAAATTGTAATACTCAATATATACCAATAACAAAAGATGAATACAAGTCATGTTTGACTTCTGCAATTACAAGAGGTGCTCAAAGTGGTTACCATCAGCGTCCAGACACTTCTGATTATGGCGAACTACTGCTTGAGCAATACTGACCAAAGTGTCCCCTTGTATACATATTTTTGGCACTCCCATTATATGAACCAAATACTATACTGTCTCATGTCAATGTTTATGTCACAATTGTTAATATTTGAAAAAAATAAGGTGGGAAGAAAAGAAGTTGCCCAATGTGGTAAGCAGACAAATGGCCCCCAAATATGCCCACACCCGAATCCCTGGAAGCTATGAAAGAATATATTATCTTACATGGAAGGGGACTATGAAAATGTGATTAAGGTTATGGGCCTCAGATAGGGAAATGATCCTGGATTGTCTGGTGGGCCTCATGTCTTCACATGAGTCCTTAAAGTCCATAACTTTTCTCAGCTGAATGGATCAGAAAGATGTTATATAAGAAGGAGTCAATCTGCCTTTGCTAGTTTTGAAAGTGCAGGAAGGGGACCACATGCAAGAATGCAGACTGCCCCTAGAAAATGGAAAAGACAAAGACATGGATTCTCCCTTTGAGCCTCCAGAAAGGGAAGCAGCCTAGCCAACATCTTGATTTTAGTTGAGTGAGATCTGTGTTGGACTTTTGTCCTAAAGAACTGTAAGATAATAAATTTGTATTATTAAGCCTCTAAGATTGTTTCAATTTGTTACAGCAGCAATAGAAAGCTAACACATCTAATATCTTTCCTGTTGATGATTGTTCCCATCTCATTACAAAGTAGCAGAGGCTGATAACTTCCCAAAGTCAAGAAAACAGTTTAACACTTTAATGGAAGTTTGTATGAAGCAGGAAGGGCATAGAGTTTATAAGGTGAAGGTATGATTCAACTAACTAATAGCAATGTGACCTTAAAAAAAGGTCTCAACTTCTCTGAGGTTTAATATTATCTTATGTATACTAGAATAATAAGCCTTGCTTATTTTGCTGAATAGTTAAAGATTCATATTTTACAAGTGATATGAACATGATTTGTATATTATACTTTATTAAAAAACCATACTGTGTATTAATTTTTTTGTTTGGTTTAATTCCTCTCTGTTTTTTAAATTAAATTTAGGGGTGACATTGGTAATGAAATTATATAGGTTTCAGGTGTACAATTCTGTAATACAGCATTTATATATCACGTTGTGTGTTCACCACCCAGAGTCAGTTCTCTTTCCATCACCACATATTTGACCCCCTTTACCCTCTTCTACCATCCACCTCCCTCCTTATCCTCTGGTAACCACTAAACTGTTGTCTGGGTCTATGAGTTTTTGTTTGTTTGTCTTGTTCATTTGTTGTTTTCAGTTTTGTATCCCACAAATGAGTGAAATCATATGGTTTTCAACTTTTTCTGTCTGACTTATTTCACTTAGCATGATAATCTCAAGCTCCATCCACATTGTCGTAAATGGCAGTTATTTCATCTTTTCTTATGGCCAAGTAATATTCCATTGTACATATGTACCGTTGTATATCTTCTTTATCCAATCATTTATCAAAGGACATTTCAGTTGTTTCCATGACTTGGCCACCGTGAATAATGCTTCAGTGAACATAGGGGTACATACATCTTTCAGCTGTTTTGTTTTCAGATTTTTTTTTTTTTTTTTGCGTAGATACTCAGAAAAGGGATTGCTGGGTTGTATGGTAATTCTAGTCTGAATTTTTTGAGGAATCTCCATACTATTTTCCATAGTGGCTGTACCAATTTGCATTCCCACCAGCAGTGTATGAGGTTTCCTTTTTTTCCACAAGCTCTTCAACACTTATTACTTGCCTTGTTGGTAACAGCCATTCTAATAGGTGTGAGGTGGTATCTCATTATAATTTTAATTTATATTTCCATAATAGTTAATAAAGTTGAGTAATTTTTGTATGTCTTCTTGGGTGAAGTGTCTGTTCAGGTCCTCTGCCCATTTTTTAATTGGATTTTTTTGTTTATTTGCTCTTGAGTTGTATGAGTTCTTTATATATTTTGTATCTTTAGCCCCTTACAGACACACAGACCAATGGAATAGAATTTAGAACCCATAAATAAACCCACATACACATGAGCAGATAATTTTTGACAAAGGAGCCAAAAAACATACAATGGAGAGAAGAAAGCCTCTTCAATAAGTGGTGCCAGGAAAATTGGAAAGCCACATGCAAAGAATGAAATTGCACTGCTATCTGTCACCATATACCAAAATTAAGTCAAAATGGATCAAAGACCTAAATATAAGACTTGAAACAATAAATTTCATAGAAGAAAGCATAGGTATGAAACTTAGGAACCTTGGGTTTAGAGAGGATTTTATGAATTTGATCTCAAAGACAAGGGAAGTAAAAGCAAAAATAAATGAATGGGACTATACCAAACTAAAAAGGTTCTACACACACACACACACACACACACACACACACACACACACACACCACAAAGTCAATAAAACAAAGAGGCAACCAACTGAATGGGAGACGATATTTGCAAACAACACCTATGATAAGGGGCTAATATCCAAAATACATAAAGAACTCATTACTTTTTTATCCAAGAAAATGTGTCTTTCTATTAAAATATTTGTCAAACATGTTAGAAATGATTGCCTACCAATAACAATTCTTCCTCTCTGCTCTTATAGAAGAGTCTCCCAAGTTTTAGTTAGAAATACAGCAATTCAGGCACAAACTCCAGCTTCCTTTGCAGCCAGGGATGACCAGGTGACTAAGTTCTAACCAATGGGACAATGACAACTGAAGTGGACAAGTTCAAGATGATGTTCTAAAAGGAGGGAGTGCTCTGTGCTTCTTCCCTTCCTATTCCCACAGGATGGAATGGCTGTCGCAGCAGTTACCTCTCATCATATACATGACAGCACTGTGCTAGGAAGGGTGGTCAACAACATGGCTATATCTAGTCATTCATATGCCATCATGGCAACAGCAAAATCGAGCAATTACAACAAAAATCCCATGATTTGAAGAGACTAAGATAGTTATCATTAGCCCTTTACAGATAAAGTTTACCGGCCCCTGCCCTAGGTGACAGGAGGTCAACAAAGTAAGATGAAACCTGGGTTTTTGGACAACCTCCTAGAACTGAGATGTTCTTCCCCTGTGACTACCTACCAGCTTGGATTTTTATGTGAACCAGAAATAAACCTTCCATGTTGCTTAATCCACTATTATTTGTATCAATTGCAGTAAATAGTAATAGGACTGAGGCAGGACCCATCTGGGCCCCCTGTACCTAGAATACCTCCGGGATGCCCTACCCCTTTCCAGCTCCTTATCTTAGAAGATCACCTTGTAGATGCTTGCTAATTACAAACTCCATCGTTGAGCAGTTTTCCCAGGTTACTCCCCCACCGTTCCAGATCACTCCCCCACCATTCCAGATCACTGGCTGGCACCCCAAAAAGATACGATGACAGAGGGGGACATCATGAAAGGAGAACAGACCTCCAGGATGTCATGCAGTCTCTGGGAGAGTACCCTGATTTGCCCTTAAATACCCCCGGCCAGTCTGAGAATGCTGAGGCAGTTTTTGAAGGTGTTAACCCGCCACCTTCTCAGACCACCGGTGCTCTGATAATAAACGCTAATTCTATGACCCAACTCCTGTGTTGATCTATTGGCTGAGCATGAGTCCTGGACTCTTTTGGCTTCTGGTTACAGGAACAATGATGTGATGATGATGATAAAAACAGCTAACACTACATTCTAGGACTCTTATAAGTCTGTGTGTGTATTATATGTACACACATATTTAATGTCATGATAATTCTATAAAATACTATTTTTTTTTCTACTTGACAGATGAGAAAACTAAGGTCCGGCAGTTAAGTAACTTTTCCAAGGTCATACCAAAAAGTGACAGAACCAGGATTTGGACCCTAGTCATTCAGCACTGGCATCTCTGCTCTTATTAGATGCCTCTTGGTAGATCATAGCCATTTCATTTTGACTGAGAGCAAATATTACAGTCAACCCTCCTCAAATTCATTTTAACAAGAGACCTATTAGAAACAATAGCTTAACCCCAAAATATTGACAAATGGTAGGTTACGTTCGGGAATATAAATAGCAATTTATTTTCTTTTAAATAAAATATCCTTTTATTGTATACCTAATCTTCAGACTTAGAAATAGCCTAAATTAAAGATTTTAATTAAGCATAGCAATCTTTTTGGTTGAATTAGGAGAGTCTATTTGAAAATAAAGACAAATGCAAAGTGAGGTAAAAGTTCAAAGGGATAAAATAAAGCCCAAGAATTCATGATTAAAAGAAGGATGGGGGCATAAGGAACAGGGAATCTGAAATCATTGTGTCCTTACCAGGTACTAGAAACAAGGCAGAATACTAACTTTATAATATCTATAATTTTTTTTAATTGGAAACTAAGATTCAGGAAAATTGAGCTAGTTGCTCAAGATCACAGAAACAGTTAACGGAACTCAGATCTTTGTTATCTTAACCCAAGTTTTTTTATGCTAGAATATCTTCAGAGAACAAAAACAAAACCGACGTGATTCCAGGCAAGAACACATTTAAGAATGAGATAGAGGCTTACTTACAGCTTCTGCAAATGATCAGGCAGGCACTTCAAAAGGCCATCGTGCAGACGACTGACCCAAGGCTGATCAAGTGTCTACAAGAACAAAGGAAAGAAAATTCCCAAAAGCTGATGCAAGGAAGAAAGCAAAGTCAGTCAAAGGTCACAACTCCATCAAGGAAACAGAGAAGTTACATCTGTGAGGAAACTACTGAGCATTACCAAAATCAGCTCTCCCAGCAGGCATATCTATTTTCACTCCCAAGGAGGAGATTAGTTGCTGATAAGCTCTTTGTTATTGATTTCTCTGAGCTCTGAAGTTCCCCTAAAGATGGAGAATATGATAGAATGAGCAATCACAACTGTGAGGTTAAATGCAAGGCATTGCGGTTGCCTCAGTCAACTCATTAAAAAGAAATGACCTGTAGAATTAACTCACTGTATAATATTGTCCCCTACTTCCACACTGCCTAGAATTAATCAGTACGGAGAGATCAAACATTACTACCCCTCAAAAATGAACTGGAATCATGGACTCAAAGCTGGGAAGGCCTTTTTGGAGATCATCTATTCGTCTTATAGATGAGAAACTGATTTTTCTACGGAAGATGTGGGTGACATTGTGCTTTCTTGGTCTGAAAGCATAAAACATGTCTCTGTTGCCAACCACATTTCAAAGCGCATGACATGTTTATATGCTGTCTGGAGTTGATTTTGTTTGAGCCATGGATCGTCATCCTGAGATGTTCAGGAGGAAAGATTTGTGCATTTAATGCATACCCAAGTGATCTTCCCACAAGTGACCAGAGTGGTTTCTGCTTGGTGTAGTCAAAGAATAGGAATTGGTATAGAGGGCTGTGGGGCAAGAAGTGGCACGATAAGCTATAACCTGGTCACCAGGTGCTTTGTAGAATATAACTGGGAGGTTGGATTTTTTTTATTTTTATTTTTCGAAGTGAAGTTCAGGTCATTGGAGGGGTTTTAGCAGGAGTTTTCAAAATGATTTCACATACAGACTCTCATTTGATCCTCATAGAAAAACAGATAGACAGGTCTACCCTCACCATTTCTGAAACAAATACTCCGGGAAGCTGAATGATTGAGTGAGACCACACCTGAAGGATGACACTGAGTCTGATCTCAAGCCGAGACTTCGACTGACAGTTGCAGTTGCTTCCAACTCTGTATTGAGAATAGTTGCAAAGCACTAAGTAACTCAATAAGAAAGAATTTTATAATTCATTAAGATATCGAGAACATGATGATGATGCATTCCTACTTTTATGGGAGGGACTATGAGGTGAAAATGCTAGAAAGAGAAAAAGGCACATCTAGCTAGAATGCCTCCACAGCATACTCAGAGCTCCATAAACTCCTTTGCAACTTCACCTATGATCATCTTTCGGGAAGTAGACACCAGACAAAGATTTTACCAGCTAATGAAATGGCATGTCATAGTGGCACTTCAGTTCAGCTTTTGAATGAAGGAAGGTTTTCTTCTATTCCTGCTATTCTGTTT